>NW_027649809.1:590061-834879 GCF_965287045.1 Carcharhinus amblyrhynchos
CTTGGATCACTGTCTGCGCAGAATCAACACATTCTCCCCGTGTCTGCGTGGGTTTCCTCCCACAGTCTGAAAGATGTGCTGGTTAGGGCACATCGGCCGTGCTAAATTTTCCCTCAGTGTACCCGAACAGGCGCCAGAGTGTGGCGGCTAGGGGGATTTTCACAGTTAACTTCATTGCGGTGTTAATGTAAGCCTACTTGTGACACTAACAAATAAAAACTTTACACTTTACATCCCGAGTTAGTTTCAAATGTGCAAATCTGGTACAGCACGGGGTTAGATACAGAGTAAAGCTCCCTCTACACTGTCCCCCATCAAACACTCCCAGGACAGGGACAGCACGGGGTTAGATACAGAGTAAAGCTCCCTCTACACTGTCCCCCCATCAAACACTCCCAGGACAGGTACAGCACGGGGTTAGATACAGAGTAAAGCTCCCTCTACACTGTCCCCCATCAAACACTCCCAGGACAGGGACAGCACGGGGTTAGATACAGAGTAAAGCTCCCTCTACACTGTCCCCCATCAAACACTCCCAGGACAGGTACAGCACGAGGTTAGATACAGAGTAAAACTCCCTCTACACTGTCCTCCATTAAGCATTCTAGATTTTCTGTACTTTGTGTCCCACACTATTCCTTCCTGCTCCTCCTACTCAGATCATTTGAACAAGAAAACTTGATTTTTTTTGCTGCTGGGATGAGATTAGCTAAAGCAATGAGATTGGTGCAAGGTTTGTTTAACTGAGAGGTCGAAACCTTATTTCAACAGCAGTTGCCCAACCCATTGTAAAGGTCACAGAATGATTGTGGAGAAAAAAAAAAGAATCAGCAAGATTAAAGACAGCGCGAGTGTGTGTGTGAGAGAGAGAGAGAGAGAGAGAGAGAGAGACAGAGAGCGCGAGCCATACCTGGTGTACAAACACATCCTCTTTGGTATCGTTTCTGAGAGAGAGAGAGAAAAGGGAGAGAAGTGGGAGGATTAGAGAGGCAAGAAATATCAGCACAGCCATTCTCTCCAAACCCCCTCTTCTCACCCCCCCGCTTACCACACACACAACCCTTCATTTCCCCCCCGCAATACACCCCCCTTCACCACACACACCCCCCTTCATTCCCTCTCCCCCCATTCCCTCTCTCCCCCCCCAACACACACACCCCCCCCATTCCCAACCTACCCTCACACACACACCCCCCTCATTCATTCCCAACCTACCCTCACACACACACCCCCCTCATTCATTCCCAACCTACCCTCACACACACACACCCCCCTCATTCATTCCCAACCTACCCTCACACACACACCCCCCTCATTCATTCCCAACCTACCCTCACACACACACACCCCCCTCATTCATTCCCAACCTACCCTCACACACACACACCCCCCTCATTCATTCCCAACCTACCCTCACACACACACATCCCCCTCATTCATTCCCAACCTACCCTCACACACACCGCCCCCCCCCCCCTCATTCCCAACCTACCCTCACACACACACCCCCCCATTCCCAACCTACCCTCACACACACACCCCCCCATTCCCAACCTACCCTCACACACACACCCCCCCATTCCCAACCTACCCTCACACACACACCCCCCCATTCCCAAACACACACACACACACACACACACACACACACACACACAGCACCACCCCCCCCTCCCCACGTCATCCACAACCTCTTTACATGGCGGCCATATTGCCCACAGTAAGTTCCCACAAACCAGAGTGACGAATCCTGCTTTTTATTTTATATCTGCCCCACGAGCGTTCTTGGGCGAGGGACAAATATTGCTTCAGGATGCGACGGGGCTGCCTCCTGTGAAAGGGGCGGCCCTGGAATTCTCCGCATCCTGCCAGTGGCGTGAAAGGCCAACAGGGGCCTAGCTCCGGGTTGGAGCCTGCACAGGCCCGAGTGATCAGTGCAGGGGGAGAACAGGCAAAAATGGAGACTGCTCTGTGTGGTTGACATCATGCCCACCTCATTCTTTCAGCATTTGTTGGTAAAATGGGAAGTGCGTCCTGCATTCTCCCCACCCCACCGCCCCCCCAACTTTCCCTGGTGGTGCACCTCCCACATTCTCCCCCTGCTCTCCCCGGGGGAGCATGGCCCGCATTTCCTCTCCCCTCCCCCTCATGGGGAGCGCATCCCACATTCCACACACTCACCCCCCCACCTCCAAAACAGCTCTCCCCAGGGGAGCACGTCCCATGTTCTCCCCCTCCTGCATTCCTGCATGTCCTGCATTCTCCAAACCGCGACCCCCACCCCCCTCTTTCTGGTGGAGCGACTCCCACATTCTTCCCCGTGGGAGCCAGTCCTCTTTTGTCTCAAGTCAGCTTACATTAACAACGCAATGAAGTTACTGTGACAACTCCCGCAGTCGCCACCCTCCGGCGCCTGATCGGGTAACACCGAGGGAGAATTTAGCGCGGCCAATGCACCCCCCCCGCTAACCAGCACGTCTTTCGGACTGTGGGAGGAAACTGGAGCACCCGGAGGAAACCCACGCAGACACGGGGAGAACGTGCAGTCTCCACGACAGACAGTGACCCCAGCCGGGAGTCGAACCCGAGTCCCTGGCGCTGCGAGACAGCGGTGCTAACCCGCTGTGCCACCCTGAGGGTTTCAAGACTGCCGCGTGGGTTTGTACTCCGTGGTTACCGGCTAAAACGGCAGGTTATCACAGGCAAATGGCTCAGGAGTTTAATCGCCAAGGAAATGCCAGCAGATTCTGCCAAGTTGCCTGGGGCAGTGTCTTTTACGTGTCGAGCCATGCCCCTGTTTTACAGTGTGGGCATTGAGAACAGAGTGGCAACGCAGAACGCCAAAAACCGATTGACGACGAGAGGTTTTAGCTGTCTGGAAGGAAAGACTGAGTGGGATGTAGACCCTCCCTTTCCCTCACACATAGATAGGAGGCCATTTGGCCCTCGCTGACCATCCAACTCAACAGCCTAACCCTGCTTTCTCCCCCATAACCTTTGACCCCATTCACCCCAAGTGCTATATCCAGCCGCCTTTCAAATACATTTGGCATCAACTACTTCCTGTGGGAATGGATTCCAGACTCACCGGGTGAAGGAATGTCTCCTCACCTCCGTCCCCAAATGGTCTACCCCCGAATCCTCAGACCTGGTTCTGGGCCCCTGTCTAGAATTTTATAAGTCTCTGAGATTTCCCTCCCCCAAACTCCAGGGAAAACAATCCTAACCGAGTCAATCTCTCCTCAGACATCAGTCCCACCCAGTGGCACAGCGGGTTAGCACTGCTGCCTCACAGCGCCAGGGAGCTGGGTTCGATTCCCGGCTCGGGTCACTGTCTGTACATTCTCCCTGTGTCTGCGTGGGTTTCCTCCCGCAGTCCAAAAGACGTGCTGGTTAGGATGCATCGGCCGTGCTAAATTCTCCCTCGGTGTTACCCGAACAGGCGCCGGGAGTGTGACGACTAGGGGAGTTTCACAGTAACTTCATCGCAGTGTTAATGTCAGCCGGCTTCTGACAGTAATAAGTGAGCTCGGAGAAAGTTTAAGCTTCAAAAGCTGACGCGACATTATAGTCAGGTTTCAATAGGGGCGACAGAAGGGATGGTGGGGAGGGGGGTTGGCGGGGGGGGAAAGAGGAGACCAAAACTTGGGGGCATCGATAATCGGACAATCACCAATAAATCAAAATGGGGAATTCAAGAGAAACGGGTTCCTGCCGAGAGTGGACGCAGGAAGTGGGAATGGGCTCCCGTCGGCAGCGAGGGTGATGGGTGGAGGGGGCGTGTAGACAATGCGGGGCTCGCTCCCACCCGCGGCGAGCTGGAGGGGGCGTGTAGACAACGCGGGGCTCGCTCCCACAGCGATCAGTCGAGGTGAATAGTATGGAGACAGTTAAAAGGGGGTTCGGGGTGAAGATGGATACACACGGAGGGAGAAAAGAAAGTTCTGCTGATAGGAGAGCGGGTGGGAGGAGGTTCGTGCGGGACCAGAGTCGCCAGCACGGAGAAGACAAGAACATAAGAACATAAGAAATAGGAGCAGGAGTAGGCCATCTGGCCCTTCGAGCCTGCCCCGCCATTCAATAAGATCATGGCTGATCTGTCGTGGCTCAGTTCCACTTTCCCACCCTCTCCCCATAACCCTTAATCCCCTCGCTTATCAAAAACCCATCAACCCGCTTCTTAAAAATATTTAGCGAGGCAGCCTCCACCACTTCAACGGGCAGAGAATTCCAGAGATTCACCACCCTTTGAGCGAAGAAGTTCCTCCTCAACTCCGATCTAAACCGCCCCCCCTTTATCTTGAGGCTGTGCCCCCTAGTCCTACTGTCTTTTTTGAGCGGGAAGAGTCTCTCCACCTCTATCCTATCCATCCCATTCATCATCTTATACGTCTCAATGAGATCTCCCCTCATTCTTCTAAACTCTAACGAGTACAAGCCTAGTTTATTCAGCCTCTCATAGCTCAACCCCCTCAACTCCGGTATCAGCCTAGTAAACCTCCTCTGCACTCCCTCCAAGGCCAAAATATCTTTGCGCAGGTGCGGCGCCCAAAACTGCACACAGTACTCCAGCTGCGGCCTCACCAATGCCCTATACAGCCGCAGCAAGACCTCCCTACTTTTATATTCAATCCCCCTCGCTATGAAGGCCAGCATCCCATTCGCCTTCCTGACCACCTGCTGCACCTGCAAGCTGGGTTTTTGCGACTCATGCACAAGGACCCCGAGGTCCCTCTGCACCGTCGCCTACTGCAGTTTTTTGCCCCGTAAGTAATAGTCCTACCTACCATTCTTCCTACCAAAGTGGACCACCTCACACTTGCCAACATTAAATTCCATTTGCCATTTCCCGGCCCATTCGCCCAGCCTATCTAGATCCTTCTGCAGACTCTCCACACCCTCCGCACAATTTGCCGTTCCCCCAATCTTGGTGTCATCAGCAAATTTCGACACCCTACACTCGGTTCCCTCCTCCAGATCATCTATATAAATGGTAAATAGCTGAGGCCCCAGCACCGACCCCTGGGGCACTCCACTAGTCACCATCCGCCAATCCGAATAGCACCCGTTGACCCCCCACTCTCTGCCTCCTATTTGACAGCCAATGGGCCGAACAGCCTGTTCCTGTGCTGGAAACATAGGCAGTTGTGTGTATCTGGGCAGCACTGCCCAAAAGGGGATGGAACGGGTGCCTCGGGAATGGGACGTACAGGGAGAGTCCAGCACTCGGCTGCAGGGGTCAGGAAGCAAGCTATACCAGCCCGAGGCCATTTGGCCCCTTGCAGCCTGTTCCGCTACCCAATAAGATGAACTTCAACTTCCATAAGGATCTAGATAGGCTGGGCGAATGGGCCAGGAAATGGCAAATGGAATTTAATGTTGGCAAGTGTGAGGTGGTCCACTTTGGTAGGAAGAATGGTAGGAAGGACTATTACTTACGGGGCGAAAAACTGCAGCAGGCGACGGTGCAGAGGGACCTCGTGGTCCTTGTGCATGAGTCGCAAAAACCCAGCTTGCAGGTGCAGCAGGTGGTCAGGAAGGCGAATGGGATGCTGGCCTTCATAGCGAGGGGGATTGAATATAAAAGTAGGGAGGTCTTGCTGCAGCTGTATAGGGCATTGGTAAGGCCGCAGCTGGAGTACTGTGTGCAGTTTTGGGCGCCGCACCTGCGCAAGGATATTTTGGCCTTGGAGGGAGTGCAGAGGAGGTTTACTAGGCTGATACCGGAGTTGACGGGATTGAGCTATGAGGAGAGGCTGAATAAACTAGGCTTGTACTCGTTAGAGTTTAGAAGGATGAGGGGAGATCTCATTGAGACGTATAAGATGATGAATGGGATGGATAGGATAGAGGTGGAGAGACTCTTCCCGCTCAGAAAGGACAGTAGGACTAGGGGGCACAGCCTCAAGATAAAGGGGGGGCAGTTTAGAACGGAGTTGAGGAGGAACTTCTTCACTCAAAGGGTGGTGAATCTCTGGAATTCTCTGCCCGTTGAAGTGGTGGAGGCTGCCTCGCTAAATATTTTTAAGAAGCGGGTTGATGGGTTTTTGATAAGAGAGGGGATTAAGGGTTATGGAGAAAGCAGGAAAGTGGAACTGAGCAGCGACAGATCAGCCATGATCTTATTGAATGGCGGGGCAGGCTCGAAGGGCTAGATGGCCGACTCCTGCTCCTATTTCTTATGTTCTTATGTTCAAGTGTTCCCCAATTTCACCCACCCGATAGGTCTGGCTCTAACCCTTAAGAGATTGTGTTGGGTGGTACGGTGGCACAGTGGTTAGCACTGCTGCCTCGCAGTGCCAGGGACCCAGGTTCGATTCCCGGGCTCGGGTCACTGTTTGTGGGGAGTCTGCACATTCTCCCCGTGTCTGCGTGGGTTTCCTCCCACAGTCTGAAAAAGACGCGCTGGTTAGGGTGCATTGGCCGTGCTAAATTCCCCCAGACAGACGCTGGAGTGTGGCAACCAGGAGATAAGAACATAAGAAATAGGAGCAGGAGTAGGCCATCCAGCCCTTCGAGCCTGCCCCGCCATTCAATAAGATCATGGCTGATCTGTCGCTGCTCAGTTCCACATTCCCGCCCTCTCCCCATAACCCTTAATCCCCTCTCCTATCAAAAACCCATCAACCCGCGTCTTAAAAATATTTAGCGAGGCAGCCTCCACCACTTCAACGGGCAGAGAATTCCAGAGATTCACCACCCTTTGAGTAAAGTAGTTCCTCCTCAACTCCGTTCTAAACCGCCCCATGAGATATTCGCAGTAACTTCATTGCAGTGTTAATGTAAGCCAACTTGTGACACCAATAAATAAACTTTAAACTTCCTTTCGTCCTGAGCTCACCGACTTGTGGGAGTGCTCTCCCTCACGCAGTTCCTCTTAATATCTTGGAATATGAATAGATGAAAAGTTGATTCATTAGCGTCACGAGGAAGGCTTACATTAACACTGCAATTAAGTTACTGTGAAATTCCCCTCGTCGCCACACTACGGCACTTGTTCAGGTCAGTGCATCCCAACGACTTTCAGACAGCGGGAGAAAACCCACGCCGACATGGGGAGAACGTGCAAACTCCACACAGACAGTGACCTGAGCCGGGAATCGAGCCCAGGTCCCTGATGCTGTGAGGCAGCAGTGCTAACCCTTTGTGCCACCGTAATTCTGACCCAGTCTTCAGGAGGATGAGGATGAGGATGAGGATGAGGATGAGGATGAGGATGAGGATGAGGATGAGGATGAGGATGAGGATGAGGATGAGGATGAGGATGAGGATGAGGATGAGGATGAGGATGAGGATGAGGATGAAAAAGTACCTGTTAATGAATCCATAGCCGTTACGAACATTAAACCACTTCACCGTACCCAGAACACTTGTAGCTATAAAACGAGAGAAAAGAGAGAGTGTGTGAGAATTGCCAAGACTTCAACACCATTCCCAAAGCGCATACCAAAACCTTATTTCCAGCAACACAAACTAGGGCAGGACTTACACAGTTAATGGCAGGGCCTGGAGAGTGTTATCGGACAGAGAGAGAGAGAGACGCTAGGGGTGCAGGTACACAGTTCCTTGAAAGTGGCGTCACAAGTAGACAGGGTGGTGAAGCAGACATTTGACACACTTGCCTCCAGAATCTCGAGTACAGGAGTTGGGACTTTGAGGGCAGTACAGTGGGACACCGAGTTTAAGGATCAGCAAGTCACGTTGCAGCTTTATAGAACCTTAGTTGGAATATAGAGTTCAATTCTGGTCGCCCACACTACCAGAAGGATGCGGAGGCTTTGGAGAGGGTTACAGAAAAGATTTACCAGGATGTTGCCCTGGTCTGGAGGGCATTAGCTATGGAGGAGAGGTTGGAGAAACTTGGTTTGTTCTCACTGGAGTGACAGACGTGGAGGTTGAGAGGTGTACAAGATTATGAAGGGCAGAGTGGACAGTCAGAAGCTTTTTCCCCAGGGTGAAAGAGTCAATTACTGGGGGGGGGGGGGCACGGGTTTAAGGTGCGAGGAGATATACGAGGCAAGTTTTTTTTTAAAAACACAGAGGGTGGTGGGTGCCTGGAACTCGCTGCCGGGGGGGAAGTAGTGGAAGCAGATACGATAGTGACTTTTGCAGGTACAGCAGGTGGTCAGGAAGGCGAATGGGATGCTGGCCTTCATAGCGAGGGGGATTGAATATAAAAGTAGGGAGGTCTTGCTGCAGCTGTATAGGGCATTGGTGAGGCCGCAGCTGGAGTACTGTGTGCAGTTTTGGGCGCCGTACTTACGCAAGGATATTTTGGCCTTGGAGGGAGTGCAGAGGAGGTTTACTAGGCTGATGCCGGAGTTGAGGGGGTTGAGCTATGAGGAGAGGCTGAATAGACTAGGCTTGTACTCGTTAGAGTTTAGAAGAATGAGGGGAGATCTCATTGAGACGTATAAGATGATGAATGGGATGGATAGCATAGAGGTGGAGAGGCTCTTCCCGCTCAGAAAGGACAGTAGGACTAGGGGGCACAGCCTCAAGATAAAGGGGGGGCGGTTTAGAACGGAGTTGAGGAGGAACTTCTCCACTCAAAGGGTGGTGAATCTCTGGAATTCTCTGCCCGTTGAAGTGGTGGAGGCTACCTCGCTAAATATATTTAAGACGCAGGTTGATGGGTTTTTGATAAGAGAGGGGATTAAGGGTTATGGGGAGAGGGCAGGAATGTGGAACTGAGCCACGACAGATCAGCCATGATCTTATTGAATGGCGGGGCAGGCTCGAAGGGCTAGATGGCCTACTCCTGCTCCTATTTCTTATGTTCTTATGTTTAAAGGGGTGTCTTGACAAATACATGAATAGGATGGGGATAGAGGGATATGGTCCCTGGAAGAGTAGGGGGTTTTAGTTCAGTTGGGCAACATGGTTAGTGCAGGCTTGGAGGGCCAAAAGGCCTGTTCCTGTGCTGTAATTTTCTTTGTTCACTGCTACCTCACAGCGCCAGGGACCTGGGTTCAATCCCAGCCTCCGATCACCGTGCAGACGACAGACAGACAGACAGACAGACAGACATTCTCCCCCGTGTCTGCGTGGGTTTCCTCCCACAGTCCAAAGATGTGCAGGTTAGGTGGATTGGCCATGCTAAATTGCCCCTTAGTGTCCAAAGATGTGCAGGTTAGGTGGATTGGCCATGCTAAATTGCCCCTTAGCAACAGGGGGATTAGCAGGGTAAGTGTGTGGGGTTAGGGGAATAGGGCTGGCGTGGGATTATGGGCAGTACAGACTCAATGGGCCAAATGGCCACCTTCTGCACCGTAGGGATTCCATCTACAATGACTAACTGTACACGACATTGATAAGGCCATATCTGGAGCACTGCGTACAATTTTGATCACCCTGTTATAGGAAGGCTGTAAAAAAGAAAGATTTCCAAGGATGTTGCCGGGTCTGGAAGCTTTGAATTACAAGGAGAGGCTGGATAGACGAGTGGTGGAATTTTACCATCCACCCTGCCCCAGGAATCATAGCCGGCAAGGCATGGACAACGCAAAAGGTCCACTGATCTCAGGCAGGATTTTCCAGTCTTGGGGCAAGCGTGACTGGAAACTCCCACCCTGGGGCTGGTTTCCCTGGAGCATAAGATGAGGGGGCGACCTCATAGCAGTTTATAAAAATCACGAGGGGCAGAGATAAGGCGAATAGCCAAGGTCTTTTCCCCCCAGGCTAGGGGAGTCCAATGCCAGAGAAGGGGAGGTTTAAAGGTGAGAGAGAGGCAACTTTTCCCCCCCACACAGAGGGTGGTGCGTGTATGGAATGAACTGCCAGAGGCAGGTACAATAGCAGCATTTCCAGTGGCACAGCAGGTTAGCACTGCTGCCTCACGGCGCCAGGGACCCCGGGTTCGATTCCCGGCTTGGGACACTGTCTGTGCAGAGTTTGCATGTTGTCCCCGTGTCTGCGTGGGTTTCCTCTGGGCACTCCAGTTTCCTCCCACAGTCCAAAAGACATGCTGGTTGGGTGGATTGGCCCTGCTAAACTGCGCCTTAGCGTCAGGGGGACTAGCAGGGTAAATGTGTAGGGTTAGAGGAGTGGGTTTCCACTGCGCACTCAATATATTAGTCTAACAAGCCAAGAAGGGTGGCACGGTAGCACAGTGGTTAGCACTGCTGCTTCACAGCTCCAGGGACATGGGTTCGATTCCTGGCTCGGGTCCCTGTCTGTGTGGAGTTTGCACATTCTCCTCGTGTCTGCGTGGGTTTCCTCCGGGTGCTCCCACAGTCCAAAGATGTGCGGGTTAGGTTGATTGGCCATGCTAAAATTGCCCCTTAGTATCCTGGGATGCGTAGGTTAGAGGGATTAAGGCTAAATGTGTAGAGATATGGGGGTAGGGCCTGTGGTCAGTGCAGACTCGATGGGCCTTTTTCTGCATTGCAGGGTTCTGTGATTGAATACTGCAGGAAATAGTTTCTCCTACTTCCCTGTAGGAAACTTGTGTTTCAACAACGCTTTCAAATTTTCCCTCAACTGCTTCCACTTAAAGCAGAATCCCAACTTCTCCTGTCTCTCCACATTACCGAAATCCCTTATCTCTGGAATCATAGTAAATATTCCCGGGTGCTCCGGTTTCCTCCCACAGTCTGAAAGACGTGCGGGTTAGGGTGCATTGGCCGTGCTAAATTCTCCCTCACGTGTTACCCGAACAGGCGCCTGAGTGTGACAACTAGGGGATTTTCACAGTAACTTCATTGCGGTGTTAATGTAAGCTTATTCAGAGCATAGAAAAACTACAGCACAAACAGGCCCTTCGGCCCACAAGTTGTGCCGATCGTATTGCTACCTACTAGGCTTACTTATAACCCTCAATCCTATTAAGTCCCACGTACTCATCCCATTATTTGTTAGTCACAAGTAAGGCTTACATTAACACCGCAATGAAGTGACTGAAATTTCCCCTAGTCGCCACACTCTGGCGCCTGTCCGGGTCAATGTTTAGCACAGGCCAATCCACCCAACCAGCATGTCTTTTGGACTGTGGGAGGAAACCCACGCAGACACGGGGAGAACATGCAGACTCCGCACAGACAGTGGCCCAAGCATGGGAATCGAACCGGGTCCCTGGTGCCGTGAAGCAGCAGTGCTAACCACTGTGCCGCCCACGTTTAAAAAGACATTGGACAGCTACATGGATAGGGAAGGTTCAGGGGGACAGAGGCCAAACACAGGCAAACGCGACTAGTTCAGTTTAAGAATTCTGATTGGTATGAATAAGTTGGGCCAAAAGGGCCTGTTTCCATGCTGCATATTTGATTTATTATTGTCACATGTATTAACAGTGAAAAGTACTATTTCTTGTACACCATACAAAGCATATCGTTCGTAAAGAAGGAAAGGAGAGAGTGCAGAATGTAGTGTTACAGTCATAGCTAGGGTGTAGAGAAAGATCAACTTAATGCAAGGTAGGTCCATTCAAAAGTCTGACAGCAGCAGGGAAGAAGCTGTTCTTGAGTCGGTCGGTACGTGACCTCAGATTTTGTGTCTTTTTCCCGATGGAAGGAGGTGGAAGAGAGAATGTCCGGGGTGTGTGGGGTCCTTGATTACGCTGGCTGCTTTTTCCCCCCCGAGGCAGCGGGGAGTGTAGACAGAGTCAACGGATGGGAGGCTGGTTTGCGTGATGGATTGGGCTACATTCACGACCTTTTTGTAGTTCTTTACAGTCTTGGGCAGAGCAGGAGCCCATACCAAGCTGTGGTACAACCCAGAAAGAATGTTTTCTATGGTGCATCTGTAAAAGTTGGCGAGAGTCGTAGCAGACATGCCAAATTTCCTATCTGTATGATTCTAGCTCCTTCCAACTGCCCAAACCCTAATTCCCTCTCAGGGAGGGTAGCAGAGGATGTGTCCACGATGATATTGGCACGAGTGACCACCGTACAGTCCTTGCAGAGACAAGAAATCTCGTCCTCACTTGGTCCAACATGTTGCGTGGCAGCATCATCGAACTAATCTAGCAATGGAAGACCGGGCATCCATAAGGCGCTGTGTGCCACCTGAGCAGCACTGTACAATCTGCAACCTCATGGCACAGCACACCCCCCCCTCCACTCTACCATCAAGCCAGTGGGTCAACCCTGGAGAGTGCGGGAAGGCGTGCCAAGGGCCACACCAAATGAGGTGTCAACCCGGTAGAGCTACCAGACAGGACTCCCTGCAGCAAGCGATAAACAATAAGCAACCCCAGCTCTGCAGTCCTGCCACATCCAGTTGTGATGGACAATTAAACTCCACAAATAGCCCCACCCTCAGTGCAGGAGGAGCCCAGCACAAGACTGAGGCATTCGCAACAAATCTTCAGCCGGAGTGGGGGATCCCTCGCGACTTCCTCCAATGGTTCCCCAGCATCTCGGATGCCCGTCTCCAGCCAATTCCATTCACTCCGCGCGATATCGAGGAAAGGGCGGAGGCACTGGATACTGCAAAGGCAATGAGCCCCGATAACCTTCCGGCAATAGCACTGAAGACTTGTGCTCCAGAACTCACCGCTCCCCTTGCCAAGCTCTTCCAGTACAGTTACAACATCTACCCTACAAATGGGGAAAAATTGCCCGGGTACACAAATCCAACCCAGCCAACTTCCACCCAATTTACTCGCGATCATCAGTAAAGTGATGGAAGGGGGGTCATCGACAGTGCTATCGAGAGGCATCTACTCAGCAATAACCTGCTCAGTGACGCCCAGTTTGGGTTTCGCCAGGGTCACTCAGCTCCTGACCTCGTTACAGCCTCGTGGACAAAACAACTGATTCCCAGGAGGTGAGGCGAGAGCGACAGCCCTTGACATCCAGGTCGCATTTGGCATCAAGGAGCCCGAGCGAAACTGGAATCAGCAGACATCAGGGGTCAAACACTCTGCTGGCTGGAGTCATACCTGGTCCTCGTTGAAAGTCAACCCAAATAAACAAACTCATAAGAACATAAGAAATAGGAGCAGGAGTAGGCCATCTAGCCCTTCGAGCCTGCCCCGCCATTCAATAAGATCATGGCTGATCTGTCGTGGCTCAGTTCCACATTCCCGCCCTCTCCCCATAACCCTTAATCCCGTCGCTTATCAAAAACCCATCAACCTGCGTCTTAAAAATATTTAGCGAGGCAGCCTCCACCACTTCAACGGGTAGAGAATTCTAGAGATTCACCACCCTTTGAGTGAAGAAGTTCCTCCTCAACTCCGTTCTAAACCACCCCCCCTTTATCTTGAGGCTGTGCCCCCTAGTCCTACTGTCCTTTCTGTGCGGGAAGAGTCTCTCCACCTCTATCCTATCCATCCCATTCATCATCTTATATGTCTCAATGAGATCTCCCCTCATTCTTCTAAACTCTAACAAGTACAAGCCTAGTTCATTCAGCCTCTCCTCATAGCTCAACCCCCTCAACTCCAGTATCAGCCTAGTAAACCTCCTCTGCACTCCCTCCAAGGCCAAAATATCCTTGCGTAAGTGCGGCGACCAAAACTGCACACAGTACTCCAGCTGCGGCCTCACCAATGCCCTATACAGCCGCAGCAAGACCTCCCTACTTTTATATTCAATCTCCCTTGCTATGAAGTCCAGCATCCCATTTGCCTTCCTGACCACCTGCTGCACCTGCAGGCTGGGTTTTTGCGACTCATGCACAAGGACCCTGAGGTCCCTCTGCACCGTCGCCTGCTGCTTTGCCACAAGTCATCCCGGCTCCAGGAGTCCCTCAGAGAGTGTCCTAGGCCCAACACTCTTCAGCTGCTTCATCAATGACCTTCCTTCCAACATCAGGACAGAAGTGGGGACGTCGGCGCAATGTTCAGCATCATTCGCGACTCCACAGATACTGAAACAGTTCCCGTTCAAATGCAGCAAGACCTGGACAATATCCAGGCTTGGGCTGGCAAGTAACACAAATGCCAGACAACGTCCATCTCCAACAAGAGAGAAAGACTCTAACCATCACCCCTTGGCATTACCATCACTGAATACCCCACGATGGGTGGCACAGTGGGTTAGCACTGCTGCTTCACAGCTCCAGGGTCCTGGGTTCGATTCCCGGCTCGGGTCACCGTCTGCGTGGAGTTTGCACATTCTCCCCGTGTCTGCGTGGGTTTCCTCCGGGTGCTCCGGTTTCCTCCCACAGTCCAAATACGTGCAGGTTTGGTTGATCAGCCGTGATAAAATTGCCCCTTAGTGTCCTGAGATGTGTAGGTTCGAGGGATTAGTGGGTAAAATATGTAGGGATATGGGGGGGGTAGGGCCTGGGTGGGATTGTGGGCTGAAGGGCCTGTTTCTGCACTGTAGGGTTCTATGATCTATGACTATCAGCATCCTGAGGGTTACCGTTGACCAGAAACTGTGTGGAGTTTGCACGTTCTCCTCGTGTCTGCGTGGGTTTCCTCCCACAGTCCAAAGATGTGCAGGTTAGGTTGATTGGCCTTGCTAAGAAATTGCCCCTTAGTGTCCAGGGATGCGTAGGTTAGAGGGATTAGTGGGTATAATATGTAGGGATATGGGGGTAGAGCCCGGGTGGGATAGTGTTCGGTGCAGACTCGATGGGCCGAAGGGCCTCTTTCTGCACAGTAGGGTTCTACGAGTTCTAGAAACTAAACTGGGAGCCAGCCATATAATACTGTGGCTACAAGAGGTCAGGGGCTGGAAATCCTGGGGGCGGTGTAACACACCTCCTGACTCCCGACCCCTCCCTCCTCCTCCTTCCCCCCCCCCCGGCCCCAACAAAGTCTGTCCACCAACAATAATCTCTCCCTCAATATCAACACAACAAAAGGAGATTCTCATTGATTTCAGAAAGCATGAAAGCAAATTTGCCCTTGTCTACATCAATGGGGACAAAGTCGAAAGCTTCAGGTTTTTAGGTGTCCAGACCAACAATCTGTCCCAGTCCTCCCCCGTGCCAGCACTATAGTTAAAAAAGCCCCACCAACACCTCTACTTTCCTCAGAAGACTAAGGAAATTTGGCACGTCCGCTACGACTCACCAACTTCTACAGATGTACCATAGAAAGCATTCTTTCTGGTTGTATCACAGCTCGGTACGGGCTCCTGCTCTGCCCAAGACTGCAAGGAGCTACAAAAGGTCGTGAATGTAGCCCAATCCATCACACAAACCAGCCTCCCATCCATTGACTCTGTCTACACTTCCCGCTGCCTCGGGGAAAAGCAGCCAGCATAATTGAGGGCCCCCACACACTCTCTCTTCCACCTTCTTCCTTCTGGAAAAAGATATAAAAGTCTGAGATCACGTACCAACTGACTCAAGAACAGCTTCTTCCCTGCTGCCATCAGGCTTTTGAATGAACCTACCTTGCATTAAGTTGATCTTTCTCTACACCCTAGCTATGACCGTAACACTACATTCGGCACTCTCTTTATGAGCAGTATGTCTTAATCATAATAGTGCACAAGAAACAATACTTTTCACTGTATCCCAATACATGTGACAATAATAAATCAAATCCTTCTCCACTATGTACTCTATGAACGGTATGCTTTGTCTGTGTAGCATGTAAGAAACAATACTTTTCACTGTATGTTAATAAATGTGACAATAATAAAATCAAACCAAACCAACCATCTACAAGACAAAAGTCAGGAGTGTGATGGGATACTCCCCACTTGCCTGGATGGGCGTAGCTCCAACAACACTCAGAGCTCAACCCCATCCAGGACAAAGCAGCCCCGCTCGATCGACACCCCATCCACTCCCTCCATCACTGACGCACAGTGGCAGCAACGCGTACCTTACGATTTTTTGGTTTAAATTGACATTTACAATTCAATTTGTAATGCTTCCTGCCGAGGGGAGGGACCAGAATGTTGGGGCCTAATTAAGTAGGCCCGGCAGCCATCTTAGAAAAGGATAACGGGAATAGTCACATGACTGGGTCTTTAGGAAAAGGCACAACGGAGGAATTTGGACAAAACTTTCTAAGATGCTTCAAGCAGCAGAGGCGGCCTGGACACACATAATCTGTGTAAAGTAGAAAAAAAAAAGCTGGAAATGATGCCAGCAGGCCGGAAACACTCACTCACTAATGGAAATTAAGAAACAAAGCAAAATAAATTAAGGTGTAACTCAAGATTGCAATCAGCTGACTAATTTCAGAAAAATTCCAGAGTTCGCTACTGAGATTCCACTTCCAATCAATCTCACACAGCAAGACCCAAATCGTACTCACTCCCTCCCTCAATTCGAGATCCCGGCCTCCAGCTCACTCCCTCGATTCGATTCTGAGGGGGCTGGACAACTACTCCAAACCCCTCGATTAGATTCCAGTCTGTAACTCGCTCCCGGGTATCTGTTATTCTATATATAAACCACCCCGAACCACTCGATTAGATTCCAGTCTGTAACTCACTCCCGGGTATCTGTTATTCTATATATAAACCACCCTGAACCCCTCGATTAGATTCCAGTCTGTAACTCACTCCCGGGTATCTGTTATTCTATATATAAACCACCCCGAACCCCTCGATTAGATTCCAGTCTGTAACTCACTCCCGGGTATCTGTTATTCTGTATATAAACCACCCCGAACCCCTCGATCGGATTCCATTCTGTAACTCACTCCCGGGTATCTGTTATTCTATATATAAACCACCCCGAACCCCTCGATTAGATTCCAGTCTGTAACTCACTCCCGGGTATCTGTTATTCTATATATAAACCACCCCGAACCCCTCGATTAGATTCCAGTCTGTAACTCACTCCCGGGTATCTGTTATTCTATATATAAACCACGCCGAACCCCTCGATTAGATTCCAGTCTGTAACTCACTCCCGGGTATCTGTTATTCTATATATAAACCACCCCGAACCCCTCGATTAGATTCCAGTCTGTAACTCACTCCCGGGTATCTGTTATTCTATATATAAACCACCCCGAACCCCTCGATTAGATTCCAGTCTGTAACTCACTCCCGGGTATCTGTTATTCTATATATAAACCACGCCGAACCCCTCGATTAGATTCCAGTCTGTAACTCACTCCCGGGTATCTGTTATTCTATATATAAACCACGCCGAACCCCTCGATTAGATTCCAGTCTGTAACTCACTCCCGGGTATCTGTTATTCTATATATAAACCACCCCGAACCCCTCGATCAGATTCCAGTCTGTAACTCACTCCCGGGTCTCTGTTATTCTATATAATAACCACCCCGAACCCCTCGATTAGATTCCAGTCTGTAACTCGCTCCCGGGTATCTATTATGCGAGATATAAACCACCCCGAACCCCTCGATTAGATTCCAGTCTGTAACTCGCTCCCGGGTATCTATTATTCGAGACATAAACCACCCCGAACCCCTCGATTAGATTCCAGTCTGTAACTCACTCCCGGGTATCTGTTATTCTGTATATAAACCATCCCGAACCCCTCGATTAGATTCCAGTCTGTAACTCGCTCCCGGGTATCTGTTATTCTGTATATAAACCACCCCAAACCCCTCGATTAGATTCCAGTCTGTAACTCGCTCCCGGGTATCTGTTATTCTATATATAAACCACCCCGAACCCCTCGATTAGATTCCAGTCTGTAACTCACTCCTAAATTACATAACCAAGTAAGGTAGCTGTTATCCTACACAGAAGCTACGCCATTCCCTCTGTCAAACTGAATTCTGTAACTCTGTTCAACATCTACTGGATGACGTCTGAAGCACAGGAAACTGAATTTAATTGGAATCAGAGTGTAACCCTGCTCCAAACCACTTGACCAGGGATGGATCACTGTCACCTCAGAGGGGACAAGGTACCAATGAGATTATTGCATCCCCCCTTCAAAAAAAAAAGGCCACAATCTGGTTCCTCACTTTAAAATGAGAGAGATCAAAAGGCTGAGGATAAAAGGATGGAGGGGCAAAGTAGAGACACAAATTAAAAAGCTTCTCTCTCAACCCTCAGTGCCACAGTGGTCAGCACTGCTGCCTCCCAGGGCTACGGACCCGGGTTCGATTCCCAGCTTGGGTCACTGTCTGTGCAGACTCTGCACATTCTCACTGTGTCCGTGTGGGTTTCCTCCCCCCCCCCCAGTCCAAAAGGCCCACCCTTCGACATTCAGTGGTGTTACCAACACTGAGTCGTCCCCCCCCACCACCACAGTCAACTTCCTAGGGGCTACCATTGACCAGAAACTCAACTGGACCCGCCACATAAACACACAGGCTACGAGAGCAGGTTAGAGGCTAGGAATACTGCAGTAACTCCCACTCCCTCCAAAGCCTGTCCACCATCCACAAGGCACACGTCAGGAGCATGACGGAATGCTCCCCACTGGCCTGGATGGGTGCAGCTCCAACACAAGAAGTTTGACACCATCCAGCCTGCTTACTTGGCACCACGTCCACAAAACATTCAGTCCCTCCACCACCGCTCAGTAGCAGCCGTATGTACCATCTACAAGATGCACTGCAGCAACTCACCAAAGATCCATAACAACACCTACCAAACCCACGACCACTTCCATCTAGAAAGGACAAAGGCAGCAGATACATGGGAACACCACCACTGCAAGTTCCTCTCCGAGCCACTCACCATCCTGACTTGGAAATATATCGGCCTTTCCTCTGTAGTCACTGAATCAAAATCCTGGAATTCCTTCCCTAACGGCACTGTGGGTCAAACCCACAGCACGGGCAGTGTTTCAAGAAAGCAGCTCACCACCACCTTCTCAAGGTGAAGTACGGATGGGCAATAAGTGCTGGCCTAGCCAGCGAGTCATGTCCCACAAATGAATTAAAATAAAAAGTGCATTGGCCATACCAAATTGTTCCTTAGTATCCAAAGATATGCAGATTAGGTGGGTTGGCCATGCTAAATTGTCCCTTAGTATCCAAAGATGTGTAGGTTAGGTGGATTGGCCATGCTAAATTGTCCCTTAGTAGCCAAAGATGTGCAGGTTAGGTGGATTGGCCACACTAAATTGTCCCTTAGTATCCAAAGAAGCGCAGGTTAGGGGGATTAGCTGTGCTTGAAAATATTGCCCCATGTTAGGGGATTAACAGGGTAAAGAAGCAGACATATGGAGATAGGGTTCGGGTGTTATCATCAGTGCAGGCTTGATGGGCCAAATGGCCTCCTGTACTGTAGGGATTCTATGATACATGTGATTCCAGATCCACAGCCACATTGTAGACCTTCAGAATACCCAAACAGCTGGTCATCAAATTCCTACAGTCCAGGAAGAGGCCATTTGGGCCTATCTAGCCTGTACCAACCACCATCCCTATCCCCATAACCCCCACGTAAACACCAAGTAGCAACTTAGCACAGGCAATTGGGTGGGGTGGGGTTCACAGTAACTTCACTGCAGTGTCAATGTAAACCTACTTGTGACACTAATGAATAAGCTTTAAAAAAATTAATGCTGCCACCGACCCCCCCCCCCCCCAAAACCCTCATCATCTGTATTTGCAACACCCAGAGAGCTTCCCTCCCCTCAAACAACGGGTCACTTTAAAAATGAGTGCACAATCGGGTGTACGGTCACTTTAAGAGCAGGAGGAGGTGGTGGGGGGGGCTGTACAAGCGTGGCAGCAAATCAAAGTTCACATTTATTAAAACAGTCAGAACTCAGAAGCAGCATAGCCCCTAACGCAATGCTGTTTGCAAGATTAAAAACCGATAACCTAACAGAAGTGAACAAAAACTTAATAAAAAGTCTTTCCAAAACAAAAAGTACTGTTTTTTTTTCCTCTCTGCCCAATAAGTGCTGGAAACTTTTGCTCTTAAAACAGAAACAAGCGTTTAAAACTTTTAGACATTTCTCTTTTCCCCCCTACTCTAAGCAACATTAGGTAACTTTAAACTCTTGTGGGCTTTTTAAAAAATTTCTCATTGCCTTCCCCACCCACCAGCCCCCACCCCCCACCTCCCACCTCCCACCTCCCTCCTCCTCCTTTCCACTGTTTTTTTTAAACACCCCCCTCCCTCCTTACCAAGTATTTTCTTTTCCGCAGTACTGGGAGGGGTTTTTTCGGGCTGTATCTCCGCCTCACTCATTCCTGGAGATGGTCCTGGCCGCCTGCTCGCAATGGGGTGCCTCTTCCTTGGTTCCGCTTGGCCTCCTGCAGCCAAAGTTCCTGGACAAACTTGTCAAACTTTTCTGAAAGTTTTTCTGAAGTCCGCGGCCAGGCGAGGGCGGGGCCAGCCAGCCTAGCTGCTCGCCCATTGGCCGGCCTGAAATTAACATGCTGCCTCCCATTGGCTACAACCCACCGGCTGGGGGGGGGGGGGACTTTTTTTTGAATGAAAATTGAAATTGACACACACACACTCCCGCGGGAAAAAAAAGTTTCTACAACACAGAACTTCTTGGGGGTGTGGTACATGGGCAGCACTTATGGTCCATCCCTAACTGCGCCCTGGGCAGAGTCGACCACCTTCGCTGTGGCTCTGGAGTCACACTTCATCGAATCACAGGATTCCCCACAGTGTAGCAGGAGGAGGCCACTCAGCCCATCCAGTCTGCCCCTCCTCCCACACCACAATCCCGCCCAGGCCCCTATCCCCGTAACCCCAATCATTTACCCCAGCTGGTCCCCCTGATACCAAGGGGCAATCCCGCCCAGGCCCCAATCCCCGTAATCCCAATCATTTACCCCAGCTGGTCCCCCTGATACTAAGGGGCAACCCCGCCCAAGCCCCAATCCCCGTAATCTCGTTCAATCAGCCCAGCTAGTCCCCCTGACAGTAAGGGGCAATCCCACCCAGGCCCCCATCCCTGTAACCCCATTCATTTACCCCAGCTAGTCCCCCTGACACTAAGGGGCAATCTCGCCCAAGCCCCAATCCCCGTAATCTCATTCAATCACCCCAGCTAGTCCCCCTGACAGTAAGGGGCAATCCCACCCAGGCCCCCATCCCTGTAACCCCCTTCATTTACCCCAGCTAGTCCCCCGATACTTAGGGGCAATCCCGCCCAGGCCCCCATCCCTGTATCCCCATTCATTTACCCCAGCTCGTCCCCCTAAGACTGAGGGGCAATCCTGCCCAGGCCCTATCCCCGTAACCCCATTCATTTACCCCAGCTAGCTCCTCCCGATACTTAGGGGCAATCCCACCCAAACCCCTATCCCCATAACCCCATTCATTTACCCCAGCTAGTTCCCCCCGACACTAAGGGGCAATCCCGCCCAGGCCCCCATCCCTGTAATCCCATTCATTTACCCCAGCTAGTCCCCCTGAGACTGAGGGGCAATCCCGCCCAGGCCCCATCCCCATAACCCCATTCATTTACCCCAGCTCGTCCCCCTGACACTAAGAGGCAATCCTGCCCCGGCCTTATCCCCGTAACCCCAATCATTTACCCCCAGCTAGTCCCCCTGACACTGAGGGGCAATCCTGCCCTGACCCTATCCCCGTAACCCCAGGGTAAAGACTCGGAGGTGTGAAGATAGGGTCTGTGTGGGATTGTCGGTGCAGGCTCGTTGGGCCAAATGGCCTCCTGCACTGTCGGGATTCTATGATACACTTCACTCCAGGCCCACAGCAACACTGTAGACCTTCAGAATACCTGAACAGCTGGTCATAGAGTCATAGAATCCCTTTAGTGTAGAAGGAGGCCATTTGGCCCATCAAGCCTACACCGACCACAATCCCTCCCAGGCCCTATCCCCGTGACCCCTACATAGGCACTAAGGGAAGCAATGTGGCCAATCAGGTGTGGAGGCAAGATTTTAACAGTAACTTCACTGCAGTGTCAATGTAAGCCCACACGTGACACTACTAAATTTCTCCGTAACCCCATTCATTTCCCTAGCTAGTCCACCTGATCTGATATGATTTGTTTTAGGCACAGTGACACAGTGGTTAGCGCAGCTGCCTCACAGCGCCAGGGACCCGGATTTGAATCTCGGCATGGGTCACTGTCTGTGCAGAGTCTGCACATTCTCCCCCGTGTCCGTGTGGATTTCCTCCGGGTGCTCCGATTTCCTCCCACAGTCCGAAAGACGTCCGGGTTAGGTGGATTGGCTGTGCTAAATTGACCCTTAGTGTCGGGGGTCTAGCTAGGGTAAATACATGGGGTTGTGGGGATAGGGCCTGGGTGGGATTGTGGTTGGTGCAGACTCAATGGGCCAAATGGCCTCCTTCTGCACTGTAGGGATTCTATGATTATTGTCACATGTATTGGGATACAGTGAAAAGTATTGTTTCTTGTGCACTATACAGACAAAGCATACCGTTCATAGAGTCCATAAGGGAGAAGGATTTGATTTATTATTGTCACATGTACTGGGATACAGTGAGAAGTGTTGTTTTTTGTGCACTATACAGACAAAGCATACCGCTCATAGGGAAGGAATGGAGGGAGTGCAAAATGTAGTGTTACAGTCATAGCTAGGGTGCAGAGAACGATGAACTTAATGCGAGGTAGGTCCATTCAAAAGTCTGACAGCAGCAGGGAAGAAGCTGTTCTTGAGTCGGTTGGTACATGACACTGAGGGGCAATTTAACATGGCCAATTTCCCTAACCCTGACACCAAGGATCACTAACAACCTGTCCTGGTCCCCCCCCATGCCGAAACTATGGTTAAGAAAGCCCCACCAACGCCTCTACTTTCTCAGAAGACTAAGGAAATTTGGCATGTCCGCTACGACTCTCACCAACTTTTACGGATGCCCCATAGAAAGCATTCTTTCTGGTTGTATCACAGCTTGGTATGGGCTCCTGCTCTGCCCAAGACTGCAAAGAGCTACAAAAGGTCGTGAATGTAGCCCAATCCATCACGCAAACCAGCCTCCCATCGACTGATTCTGTCTACACTTCCCGCTGCCTCAGCAAAGCAGTCATGATGTGGGTATGCCGGCGTTGGACTGGCGTAAACACAGTAAAAAGTCTGACAACACCAGGTTTTAGTCCAACCTGGTGTTGTCAGACTTTTTACTCAGCAAAGCAGCCCAGGATATTCAAGGACCCCACGCACCCCGGACATTCTCTCTTCCACCTTCTGTCGGGAAAAAGATACAAAAGTCTGAGGTCACGTACCGACCGACTCAAGGACAGCTTCTTCCCTGCCGCTGTCAGACTTTTGAATGGACCTACTTCGCATTAAGTTGATCTTTCTCTACACCCTAGCTATGACTGTAACACTACATTCTGCACCCTCTCCTTTTCTATGTATAGCGCACAAGAAACAATATTTTTCACTGTATCCCAATACATGTGACATTAATAAATCAAATCAAATCAATTTATCGCAGCCAATCCACTGAACCTGCACATCTTTGGACTGTGGGAGGAAACCGGAGCACCCGGAGGAAACCCACACAGACACGGAGAGAATGTGCAAACTCCAGATAGACAGTGACCCAAGCCAGGAATCGAAACTGCGCCACTGTGCCACCAATCATTTGATTTAATTTGATTTATTATTGTCACATGTATTAGTATATAGTATTGTTTCTTGCACGCTATACAGGGAAAGCATACTGTTTATAGAGAAGGAAACGAGAAAGAGTGCAGAACGTATTATTACACTCTTGGCCAGGGTGTCAAGAACGATCAACTTAATGCAAGTTGGTCCATTCAATGTAGGCCAGACCAGGTAAGGACAGCAGATTTCCTTCCCTGAAGGAACCAGATGGGTTTTTCCGACAATGGGTCATCAGTAGACTCTTAATTCCAGATTCCTTTTATTGAATTCAAATTCCACCATCTGCCGTGGTGGGATTCGAACCTGGGTCCCCAAAGCAAAAGCTGAGTTTCTGGATTAATGGTCAAACGATAATACCACTATGCCATCACCTCCCCTAAACGTGCTTTAATTATTCCCCTATGTCTCCCAATTTGGTTGTTGTTTTATTAAAGTGCATTAAAGTTGTTCCTACCTCCTTACTAACTACTATTTACAAACTTCTGTTTCCCGTTTAAGACCTGTTTCTTGAAATGGATTAATAATACATTTTCTGATTTGGGGATGCCAGCATGGGACTGGGGTAAGCACCATAAGAAATCTCACAACACCAGGTTAAAGTCCGACAGGTTTACTTGGAATCACAAGCTTTTGGAGCGCTGCCCCTTCATTCGTTTCCTCCGAGTGCTCTTGTCCCGCTGGTTAGGGTGCATTGGCCGTGCTAAATTCTCCCTAGTGTCACACGATCAGGCGTCAGAGTGGGGCGACGGGGGGGATTTTCACAGTAACTTCATTGCAGTGTTAATGTAAGCCTACGTGGGGCATGAATAAATAAACCTTAAACTTTAACTCTGTCTCTTTCTCTCTGCCTTGCTCTCTTTGCCTCGCTCTCTCTCTCTCTGCCTCTTTCTTTGCCTCCCTCTCTCTCTCTGCACCTCTATCTCTCTGCCTCTCTCTCTGCCCCTCTCCCTGCCTCACTTTATCTCTCTGCTTTGTTTCTCTCTGCCTCGCTCTCTCTCTCTCTGCCTGTCTCCCTCTCTTTCTCTCAGCCTCTCTCTCTTTCTGCCTGTCTTTGTTTCTCTCTGCCTCTCTCTGTGCCATGCTCTCTCTGCCTCTTTCTCTCTCTGCCTCTCTGTCTACCTCTTTCTCTCTCTGCCTCTCTGTCTACCTCTGTGCCTTGCTCTCTCTCTGCCTCTGCCTCTTTCTCTGCCTGAGTCTCTCTCTCTGCCTCTCCTTGTGCGTTGCTCTCTGTGCCCCTCTCTTTCTCTGCCTCTTTCTCTGCTTCGCTCTCTCTCTGTCTCTGCTCTGGTTTTCTCCCACAGTAAGAAGTCTGACAACACCAGGTTTAAGTCCAACCAATTTATTTGATATTAAAAATTCATTCCTTCCATAGTCCAGGAGACGTGCTGTTTAGGTGCAATGGCCACGCCAAATTCTCCCTCAGTGTTACCTGAACAGGCGCCGGAGTGTGGCAACTAGGAGATTTTAGCAGTAACTTCACTGCAGTGTCAATGGACAAATAAACTTAAACTGGACTAATAAGGAATTGGATTGTAATCAATTTGACAAAGGCAAGAGAGTTGATCATGTTATAATTCTTTAATATTTAATGGTAGCAAAGTGGTTCACACTGCTGCCTCACAGCACCAAGGACCTGGGTTCAATTCCAGCCTAGGGTCACTGTCTGCGCAGAGTCTGCACATTCTCCCCATGTCAGCGTGGGTTTCCTCCCAGTCTGAAAGACGGGCTGATCAGGTGGACTGGTCATGCTAAGTTGATCCTTCGAGCAATGAGATGGCAAGTGGCACAGTGATTAGCACAGCTGCCTCGCTGCGCCAGTATCACTGTGTCGAGTTTGCACATTCTCCCCGTGTCTGCGTGGGTTTCCTCCGGGTGTTCTGGTTCCCTCCCACAGTCCAAAGGTGTGCAGGTTAGGTGGATTGTCCATGCTAAATTGCTCCTTGGCGTTCAAAGATGCGCAGATTAGGTGGATTAGCCATGCTAAATTGCCCCTTAATGTCATAAGATGCACAGGTTAGGTGGATTGGCCATGCTACATTGCCCCTTAGTGTCCAAAGATGCACAGATTAGGTGGATTAACCATGCTAAATTGCCCCTTACTGTCCAAAGATGTGCAGGTTAGGTGGATTAGCCATGCTAAATTGCCCCTTATTGTCCAAAGATGTGTGGGTTAGGTGGATTAACCATGCTAAATTGCCCCTTACTGTCCAAAGATGTGCAGGTTAGGTGGATTGGCCATGCTAAATTGCCCCTTATTGTCCAAAGATGTGTGGGTTAGGTGGATTGGCCATGCTAAATTCCCCTTAGTGTCCAATATGTTCAGGTTAGGTGGATTGCTCATGCTAAATTGCCCCTTAGTGTCCAAAGATGTGCAGGTTAGGTGGATTGGCCATGCTAAATTGCCCCTTATTGTCCAAAGATGTGTGGGTTAGGTGGATTGGCCATGCTAAATTCCCCTTAGTGTCCAATATGTTCAGGTTAGGTGGATTGCTCATGCTAAATTGCCCCTTAGTGTCCAAAGATGTGCAGGTTAGGTGGATTGGCCATGCTAAATTACCGGTTACTGTCCAAAGATGTGCGGGTTAGGTGGATTGGTCATGCTAAATTGCCGGTTACTGTCCAAAGATGTGCGGGTTAGGTGGTTTGGCCATGCTAAATTGCCCCTTAGTGTCTAAAGACGTACAGGTTAGGTGGATTGGCCCTGCTAAATTGTCCCTTGGTACCATTGGGTATTGGTAACGTAAATACACGGGGTCACGGGGATAGGTCCTGGGTTGGATTGTCGTCAGTGCAGGCTTGAAGAGCCGAATAGCCTCTTTCTACACTGTGGGGATTCAATGATTCTATGTTACAATCCTTTAATGTTTAACAGTGGCACAGTGGTTAGCACTGCTGCCTCACAGCGCCAGGGTCCCGGGTTCGATTCCCAGCCTTGGGTCATTGACTGTGCGGAGAACCAAGAGTCTGCGTGGGTTTCCTCCGGGTGCTCTGGTTTCCTCCCACAGTCCAAAAGACGTGCTGGTTAGAGGCCATTGACCGTGCTAAATTCTCCCTCAGTGTTACCCAAACAGGCGCCGGAGCGTGGCGACTAGGGGATTTTCACAGTAACTTCATTGCAGTGTTCATGTAAGCCTAATTGTGACACTAATAAATAAACTTAAACTTACTTCTTGTGACAGCAATGAAAATGAACAATCTTTAGATGATTAAAACAAAATTACTGCGATTTTTGGAATCTGAAACAGAAACAGAAAATGCTGGAAAATCTCAGCAGGTCTGACAGCATCTGTGGAGAGAGAATAGAGCCAACGTTTCGAGTCTGGATTACCCTTCGTCAACACTGAGAATTTCCAGCATTTTCTGTTTTTGACCCCATCAGCATCTATCTGTAAGAACATAAGAAATAGGAGCAGGAGTAGGCCACCTAGCCCTTCGAGCCTGCCCCGCTATTCAATAAGATCATGGCTGATCTGAAGTGGATCAGTTCCACTTTCCCGCCCTCTCCCCATAACCCTTAATTCCCTTGTCTATCAATTCCCTTATCTACCCGTGACTTAGCGAGGTAGCCTCCACCACTTCAACGGGCAGAGAATTCCAGAGACTCACCACCCTTTGAGTGAAGAAGTTCCCCCTCAACCCCCATCTAAACTGCCCCCCCCAACCCCCATCTTGAGGCTGTGCCCTCTAGTCCTGCTATCCTTTCTAAGCGGGGAAGAATCTCTCTACCTCTACCCTATCTATCCCCTTCATTATCTTATACGTCTCTATAAGATCCCCCCTCATCATTCTAAACTCCAACGAGTACAGACCCAGTCTATTTAGTAAGGGCTATTTGCCCTTACTTACAGGCGAGTCATGGGGCTATTTAGTAAGCCCCATGACTTGCCTGGGCTTGCAACATCTCACTTACTATCCTGTCTGGAGACAATGCACACCTCTTTAGCCTGTGCTTAATGCTATCTCCACTCACATTGTCTGCACCTTTAGGACTCGATTAGCTGTAAAGACTCACATTCTAATCAGTATTCTGTAAACTGAGCGTGTGCCTTTATATGCCCTGTTTGTGATCAGAACTCCCCGCTCACCTGACGAAGGAGCAGCCCTCCGAGAGCTGGTGGCGTTTGCTACCAAATAAACCTGCTGGACTTTAACCTGGCGTTGAGAGACTTCTCATTCTGTCATCAAGCCAATTTTGTATCCATTTAGCTACCTTACCTTGGATCCCGTGAGATTTAACCTTATGAAACAAACCTACCATGTGGTACCTTGCCACATGGTACCTTATTTAGTCTCTCTTGCTAGGACAACACTCTCATTCCAGAATTAGCCTAGTGAATCTCCTTTGGACTGCCTCCAATGTAAGTTTCAGTGGTGCAAGGAACAGGGCCCAGCCTCTTGGAAAGTCAGCCGGACTAGCAGCTAGGGTGGGTGCTGGTAATCTACACAGAGTGTCACCAACTTGCGTACAATCAAGACTATTTTTTTTAATTCATTCATGAGGCATGGGTGTCGCTGGCTGGGCCAGCATTTATTCCCCATCTCTAGTTGCCCCTTGGAGGGCAGTTGAGAGTCAACCACATCGCTGTGGCTCTGGACTCACACGGAGGCCAGACCGGGGTAAGGACAGCAGATTTCCTTCCTCAAAGGACACTCTGGCACCAAGGACACTATGACACCAAGAATACACAAGAAGCTTTATTTCTTGTGTGCAAGAAGAACACACATGCAGTGGGATGCACTGCTAGGTGTTTTTCTCGAATCGTAGAGTTAAAGCTCATTACAGCAAATGAAAAACAAGCAACATTTTAATCCTTAATTTACACACATAGTCCACCAGTCATAGCATAGATTTTTGTCCTTTCTTATCCAGTAGAAAACCATCTCCTTCCACTCCATCATTATTCATAGAATCCCTACAGAGTAGAAGTAGTCCATTCAGCCCATCGAGTCTGCACCAACCACCCAGGCCCTATCCCCATGCATTTACCCTAGTATTCCCCCTCACACTAAGGGGCAATTTAGCATGGCCAAGCCATCTAACCCGCACATCTTTGGACACTAAACGACAATTTAGCATGGCCAATCCACCTAACCCACACATCTCTGGACACTAAATGACAATTTAGCATGGCCAATCCACCTAACCCACACATCTCTGGACACTAAATGACAATTTAGCGTGGCCAATCCACTTAACCCGCATGTGTTTGGACATTAAGAGACAAATTTAGCATGGCCAATCACCTAACCCACACATCTTTGGACACTAAACGACAATTTAGCATGGCCAATCCACCTAACCCACACATCTTTGGACACTAAACAACAATTTAGCACGGCCAATCCACCTAACCCGCGCGTCTTTGGACACTAAGGGGCAATTTAGCATGGCCAATCCACTTAACCTGCACATCTTTGGACACTAAACGACAATTTAGCATGGCCAATCCACCCAACCCACACATCTTTGAACACTAAAGGGCAATTTAGCATGGCCAATCCACTTAACTTGCACATCTTTGGAGACTGGGAGGAAACTGGAGCACCCTGAGGAAACCCACACAGACACGGGGAGAATGTGCAAACTCCACACAGAAAGTGACCCAAACGGGAACCAAACTTGGGTCCCTGGCGCTGTGAGGCAGCAGTGCTAACCACTAGCATAATATGTCGCCATTTCTTATTTTTGGTATGAGTTCTTGTACTTTTTGGTTCATCCCCTGGTAACAGCCATGGCCGGAACACAGTGTTTAAGAAAGGTTAGATTAGTTACTCGTCTGAATGTGCAACCGCTGACCTCGCCAAGGCCTTGCCTGCACATAAGCACTTTCCATTCTTGCTGACAGAGCTCTGTGCCACAGTTGTTGTAACTTAATTTCCACAGAAGTGAGAGGAAAGTAACGTAGAGGATTCATAGTAGGCGTCGGAAAGATAAAAAGGACCAAGGGCCAATATCTACATAGATCTAGAGGCCCAACCTCAATATCTCAGAGCACGACCAGTCCCTTATGTCCTATGTGCTAAAGTAGAGGCAGAGTTGGAACAGTTAAAGCAACTGGGGGTAGGGTGGCATGGTGGCACAGTGATTAGCACTGCTGCCTCACTGCGCCAGGGACCCGGTTCAATTCTGGCCTTGGCTGAAAGTCTGTGCGGAGTCTGCACGTTCTCCCCATGTCTGCGTGGGTTTCCTCCGGGTGCTCCAGTTTCAAAGCAAAGAACAAAGAACAGTACAGCACAGGAACAGGCCCTTCGGCCCTCCAAGCCTGCACCCACCATGCTGCCCGTCTAAACTAAAACCCTTCCAGGGACCATATCCCTCTATTCCCATCCTACTTGTCAAGACGCCCCTTAAAAGTCACTGTCGTATCTGCTTCCACTACCTCCCACCGGCAGCGAGTTCCAGGCGCTCACCACCCTCTGTGTAAAAGAATGTGCCCCGTACATCTCCTTTAAAACTTGCCCCTCGCACCTTAAGCCTATGCCTCTTAGTAACTGACTCTTTAAGTTGAGGTTTATTTATTAGTGTCACAAGTAGGCTAACGTCAACGCTGCAATGAAGTTACTGCAAAAATCCCCGAGTCACCACACTCCGGCGTCTGTTCGGGAGGTTCACTGAGGGAGAATTTAGCAAGGCCAAACCGGCACACCTTTCGGACTGCGGGAGGAAACCGGAGCACCCGGAGGAAACCAGCGCAGACACGGGGAGAACGTGCAAACTCCCCACAGACAGTGACCCGAGCCCGGGAGTAGAACCCGGGTCCCTGGCGCTGTGAGACAGCAGTGCTAACCCGCTGTGCCACCAACCCACACTGGGAAAGAGCATCTGACTGTCCACTCTGTCCGTGCCCCTCATGAACGTGTAGACTTCTGTCAGTCCAAAGATGTGCTGGTTAGATTGATTGGCTATGCTAAATTGATACGTAGGGCGGGATGTTTTGGCCACGGTCGCCCCCGCCCCCCACGCCCCCAGAAGTCCCACTGGAGGTCAACAGACCTTTGCATGGTCCCCCCCTTCCCCCACCTCAACCCACTACGATTCCCGCGGCAGGTGGGATTGGAAAAATCTGGTGTTAGTGTTAGGGAACGAGCAGGGTTAAGGTGGGGCCTGGGTGGGACTGTTGTCAGTGAAGGCTCAATAGCCTCTTCCTGCAGTGTAAGGATTCTAACTTGACATGCTACACCCCATACGATTCGCTACGTGGGTCACACCAGTCGTCCCAGTTTTACGACCCGATCTCCATCTCTGTGGGGGCGTCGATAAATTGAATAGGCTGACTCAATTGGACAGATACCCAATGCCACACAGAGAAGACTTGTAGGCAAAATTGGTTGGGGGGGGGGGGGTGGGTGGTCTTATATTCTCCAAATTGGATATGAGCTAAGCCTACCTCCAACTGAAAGCTTGAGACATTCTCCTGGAAATGCATGACTGTTAGTATCCCCCAAAGATCATAAGACCATCAGACATAGGAACAGAATTAGGCCACTCGGCCCATCAAGTCTGCCCCGCCATTCAATCATGGCTAATACTTTTCTCATCCCCATTCTCCTGTCTTCTTCCCATAACCCCTGATCCCCTTATTAATCAAAAACCTATTTATCTCTGCCTTAAAGACACTCAATGACCTGCCTCCACAATCTTCTGCGGCAAAGATTTCCACAGATTCACCACTCTCTGGCTGAAGAAATTCCTCCTCATCCCTGTTTTAAAGGATCGTCCCTTTAGCCTGAAGTTGTGCCCCTCTGGTTCGAGTTTTTCCTCTTCGTGGACACATCCTCTCCGCGTCCACTCTATCCAGGCCTCGCAGCGTTTTGTAAATTTCAATAAGATCTCCCCCACTTATTCTTCTAAACTCCAATGAGTACAGACTCAGAGTCCTCAACCATTCCTCATACAACAAGCTCTTCATTCCAGGGATCATTCTTGTGAACCTCCTCTGGACCCTTTCCAAGGCCAGCACATCCTTCGTTAGATACGGGGCCCAAAACTGCTCACAATCCTCCAAATGGGGTCTGACCAGAGCCTTATACAGCCTCAGAAGTACATCCCTGCTCTTGTATTCTAGCCCTCTCGACATGAATGCTAACATTGCATTTACCTGCCTAACTGCTGACAGAATCTGCGCATTAACCCTTAAGAGAATCTTGAACAATGATTCCTTTTGTGTTCCTGATTTCCTAAGCGTTTTTCCATTTAGAAAATAGTCTATGCCTCCATTCCTCCTTCTAAAGTGCATAACCTCACACTTTTCCACAAAGGACTGTACGAGTACACTGTCTTGTCTTTTGGGGTGTCTTCAGCTGGCGCTGTTTTCCAAAGGGTAATGGTGAACACCCTTCAAGGAGTACCCAGAATTGTGGTCTGACTGGATGGTGTGTTAATTGCAGGAGCCACTTGTGAAGGAACATTTGGAAAGTTTGGACAAAGTTTTAGGGGGTTTCTCTGAGGCTGGGGTCAGGCTAAAAATGGAAAAGTGTGTGTTCCAGGTAAACTAAGTAATGTATCTTGGATACAGTGTCAATAAGGATGGACTACACCCCATTGAGGAGAAGGTGAAGGCCATAAAAGCCCATAGGAGCAGAATTAGACCATTCAGCCCATCGAGTCTGCTCCGGCATTCAATGTTTCTCAAATCCATTCTCCCTCTTTTCTCCCCCCCGTAACCCTTAATCCACTTACCAATCAAGAACCTGTCGATCTCAGTCTGAAATACACTCAATGAGCCTGTGACCATGTATTCCACCATGTATTTCACCCTCTGGCTGAAGAAATTCCTCCTTATCTCAGTTCTAAAGGGTTGTCCCTTCACTCTGAGGCTGTTCCTCGGGTCCCAGTCTCTCCGACTACTGGAAACATCTTCCCTACATCTAATCTATCCAGGCCTTTCAGTGTTCTGTCGGTTTCAATGAGATCCCCCTCCATCACACTAACCAGCCTCCCATCCAGTGACTGTCTACACTTCCTGCTGCCTTGGGAAAAGCAGCCAGCATAATTAAGGACGCCACGCACCCCGGACATTCTCTCTTCCACCTTCTTCTGTCGGGAAGAAGATACAAAAGTCTGAGGTCACATCCCAACCAACTCAAGAACAGCTTCTTCCCTGCTGCCATCAGACTTCTGAATGGACCTATCCTGCATTAAGATAATCTTTCTCTATAACCTAGCTATGACTGTAACACCACATTTTGCATTCTTTCCTTTTCCACTCTATGAACAGTATGCTTTATCTGTATAGTGCGCAAGAAACAATACTTTTCACTGCATCCCAATACATGCGACAATAATAAATCAAGTCAAATCCTTCTCCCTGTGTACTCTATGAACGGTATGCTTTATTTGCATAGCGCACAAGAAACAATACTTTTCACCACATCCCAATACATGTGACAAGAATAAATCAAGTCAAATCCTTCTCCCCACGTACTCTATGAACGGTATGCTTTGTCTGTACAGCGCACAAGAAACAATACTTTTCACTGTATCCCAATAGATGTGACAAGAATAAATCAAATCAAATCCTTCTCCCCTGTGTACCCAATGAAAGTTATGCTTTGTCTGTATAGCGTGCAAGAAACAATACTTTTCACTGTATCCCAATAGATGTGACAAGAATAAATCAAATCAAATCCTTCTCCCCTGTGTACCCAATGAAAGTTATGCTTTGTCTGTATAGCGTGCAAGAAACAATACTTTTCGCTGTATCCCAATAGATTTGACAATAATAAATCAAATAAAATCAAAATCCTTCTAAAGTCCATCGAGTACAGATCCAGAATCCTCAAATGTTCCTCACATGTCAAGCTTTTCAATTGTGGGATCATTCTCGTGAACTTCAAAGAACAAAGAAAATTACAGCACAGGAACAGGCCCTTCAGCCCTCCGAGCCTGCACCGACCATGCTGCCCGACTGAACTAAAACCCCCTACCCTTCCGGGGACCATATCCCTCTATTCCCATCCTATTCATGTATTTGTCCAGCCGCCCCTTAAAAGAAACAATTGTATCCGCTTCCACTACCTCCCCCCGGTAGTGAGTTCCAGGCATCCACCACCCTCTATGTAAAAAACTTGCCTCATACATCTCCTTTAAACTTTGCCCCTCACTCTTTAAACTATGCCCCTTAGTAACTGACTCTTCCACCCTGGGGAAAAAGCTTCTGACTATCCACTCTGTCCATGCCTCTCATAATCTTGTAGACTTCTATCAGGTCACCCCTCTGTCGTTCCAGTGAGAACAAACCAAGTTTCTCCAACCTCTCCTCATAGCTAATGCCATCCATACCAGGCAACATCCTGGCAACCAGAACTGAACACTATATTCCAAGGACGGCACGGTAGCACAGTGGTTAGCACTGCTGCTTCACAGTGCCAGGGACCTGCGTTTGATTCCCGGCTTGGGTCACTGTCAGTGTGGAGTCTGCACATTCTCCTCGTGTCCGCGTGGGTTTCCTCCGGGTGCTCCGGTTTTCTCCCACAGTCCAAAGATGTGCAGGTTAGGTGGATTGGCCATGCTAAATTACCCCTTAGTGCCCAAAGATGTGCAGGTTAGGTGGACTGGCCACGCTAAATTGCCCCTTAGTGTCCAAAGATGTGTAGGTTAGGTGGATTGGCCATGCTAAATTGCTCCTTCGTGTCCAAAGATGTGTAGGTTAGGTGGATTGGCCATGCTAAATTGCCCCTTAGTGTCCAAAGATGTGTAGGTTAGGTGGATTGGCCATGCTGAATTGCCCCTTAGTGCCCAAAGATGTGTAGGTTAGGTGGATTGGCCATGCTAAATTGCTCCTTCGTGTCCAAAGATGTGTAGGTTAGGTGGATTGGCCATGCTAAATTGCTCCTTAGTGTCCAAAGATGTGTAGGTTAGGTGGATTGGCCATGCTAAATTGCTCCTTCGTGTCCAAAGATGTGTAGGTTAGGTGGATTGGCCATGCTGAATTGCCCCTTATAACCCTAAGATGTGCGGGTTAGGTGGATCGGACATGTTAAATTGCCCCTTATTGCCCCAAGATGCGCAGGTTAGGTGGATTGGCCATGTTAAATTGCCCCTTATTGCCCCAAGATGTGCAGGTTAGGTGGATTGGCTGTGCTAAACTGCCCCTTAGAACCCCAAGATGTGCGGGTTTGATGGATTGGCCATGCTAGATTGCCCCTCAGTGTCAGAGGGGATTCGCAGGATAATTACATGGGGTCATGGGGATAGGGCCTGGATTGGATTGTTGCCAGTGCAGGATGCTCGATGGGCTGAAAGGCCTCCTTCTGCACTGTTGGGATCCTACGAATCTATGATACAACCAGGAGGTCCCACCAGCAGCCTCATTACATCCCTGGGAATGGCCGGGGAGACCTTGGGGGTGAGTACAGGCAGGGGCACTTATGGGTTCTCTGTTCCGAATACTGACCGATATGGGTTGACCACTGATAACACCGGGTGACCTCTGCAACCTCTCTTAACGCCACAGGAAAGTTACGGTAGTCTTTCAGCACACTCACGGTATATCAGAGATCCTTATATCAGATAATGAGTCACTGTTTACTAGTGGGGGGTCCTAAACCTTCATAACCACACCACAAACAGAGTGAGGCATGTCCGCAAGGCGCCAGTCTTCAAACAGCCTGGCTGAACGAGCAGGCCAGATCTTTAAGTCTTAGTTTAGCTACTAGTGTCATGAGTCGGCTTACATTAACTGAAGTTACTGTGAAAATCCACCCCCCACCCCAAGTCGCCACACTCCGGCGCCTGTTCGGGTAACACTGAGGGAGAATTTAGCATATTAAAAACAGAAACTAACTAGGGGATCCTGAAGCTGGCTCGTTTCCCTTTCGATGCAGAAACTAGAAGCAGGAGTAGGCCACTCGGCTCTTCGAGCCTGCTCCGCCATTCATTTTGATCAGGGCTGATCATCCAATTCAATACCCTGATCCCCTCCTTCCCCCCAGATCCCTCGATCCCTTTAGCCCCAAGAGCTCTATCTAATTTCTTCTTGAAATCACACAACGTTTTAACATAGAACATAACAGCGCAGAACAGGCCCTTCGGCCCACGATGTTGCACCGACCAATTGAAAAAGCAATGACCCTCTAACCTAAACCAATCCCTTTCCATCCATAAACCTATCCACGGATCTCTTAAACGCCCCCAAACTAGGCGCATCTACAACTGCAGCAGGCAGGGCATTCCAATCCCTCACCACCCTCTGGGTAAAGAACCTACCCCTGACATCCGTCCTATATCTACCACCCCTTAATTTAGAGCTCTGCCCCCTCGTGCTAGCTTTCTCCATCCGAGGAAAAAGGCTATCACTATCCACCCTATCTAAACCTCTAATCATCTTATATGCTTCAATAAGGTCCCCTCTTAGCTGCCTTCTTTCTAACAAAAACAACCTCAAATCCCTCAGTCTCTCCTCGTAGGACCTCCCCTCCATACCAGGCAACATCTTGGTAAACCTCCTCTGCACCCTCTCCAAAGCCTCCACATCCTTTCTATAATGTGGGGACCAGAACTGCACACAGTACTCCAAGTGCGGCCGCACCAGAGTCTCGTACAGTTGCAACATGACGCTGCGGCTCCTAAATTCAATCCCCCTACCAATAAACGCCAAGACAATATGTTTCAATAAGGTCGCCTCTTAGCTGCCTTCTTTCTAACGAAAACAAGCCCAAATCCCTCAGTCTCTCCAACTTTTGGCCCCAACTACTTTCTGTGGGAGTGAATTCCACACATTCACCACCCTCTGGGTGAAGAAATTCCTCCACACCTCAGCCCTAAAAGGTTTACCCCTTATCCTCAAACTAGACCCCTAGTTCTGGACTCCCCCACCATCGAGTACATTCTTTCTGAATCTACCCTGTTCGAACCGTGTTAGAATTTTATAAGTTTCTACGTGATCCCCTCTCAGTCTTCTAAACTCCAGTGAATACAATCCTAACTGAATTAGTCCCTCCTCATATGACAGACCTGCCATCCCAGGAATCAGCCTGGAAAACTTTCATTGTAAGAACATAAGAACATAAGAAATAGGAGCAGGAGTAGGCCATCTGGCCCTTCGAGCCTGCCCCGCCATTCAATAAGATCATGGCTGATCTGTCGTGGCTCAGTTCCACTTTCCGGCCCTCTCCCCATAACCCTTAATCCCCTCTCTTATCAAAAACCCATCAACCCGCTTCTTGAAAATATTTAGCGAGGCAGCCTCCACCACTTCAACGGGTAGAGAATTCCAGAGATTCACCACCCTTTGAGTGAAGAAGTTCCTCCTCAACTCCGTTCTAAAACGCCCCCCCTTTATCTTGAGGCTGTGCCCCCTAGTCCTAGTGTCTTTTTTGAGCGGGAAGAGTCTCTCCACCTCTATCCTATCCATCCCATTCATCATCTTATACGTCTCAATGAGATCTCCCCTCATTCTTCTAAACTCCAACGAGTACAAGCCTAGTTTATTCAGCCTCTCCTCATAGCTCAACTCCCTCAACTCCGGTATCAGCCTAGTAAACCTCCTCTGCACTCCCTCCAAGGCCAAAATATCTTTGCGCAGGTGCGGCGCCCAAAACTGCACACAGTACTCCAGCTGCGGCCTCACCAATGCCCTATACAGCTGCAGCAAGACCTCCCTACTTTTATATTCAATCCCCCTCGCTATGAAGGCCAGCATCCCATTCGCCTTCCTGACCACCTGCTGCACCTGCAAGCTGGGTTTTTGCGACTCATGCACAAGGACCCCGAGGTCCCTCTGCACCGTCACCTGCTGCAGTTTTTCGCCACGTAAGTAATAGTCCTTCCTATCATTCTTCCTACCAAAGTGGACCACCTCACACTTGCCAACATTAAATTCCATTTGCCATTTCCTGGCCCATTCGCCCAGCCTATCTAGATCCTTCTGCAGACTCTCCACACCCTCCGCACAATTTGCCGTTCCCCCAATCTTGGTGTCATCCGCAAATTTCGACACCCTACACTCGGTTCCCTCCTCCAGATCATCTATGTAAATGGTAAAAAGCTGAGGCCCCAGCACCGACCCCTGGGGCACTCCACTAGTCACCATCCGCCAATCCGAATAGCACCCGTTGACCCCCACTCTCTGCCTCCTATTTGACAACCAATCCTCTATCCACGCTAACACCCTACCCCCAACTCCAAGTCCCCTGACCTTCTGCAATAACCTCTTATGAGGTTGTACTCCCTCTTGTACTCCCTCTATAGCAAGGACATCAGATAAGGAGACCAAAACTGTACACAATACTCCAGGTGTGGCCTCACCAACGCCCTGTACAACTGCAGCAAAACATCCCTATCCCGATACTCAAATCCTCTCGCCAAGGAGGCCTTTTTTACTGCCTGCTGTAGCAGCGCTCTTACATCCAGTGACTGATGCACAACAGGGTAGATTCAGAAAGAACGTTCCTGATGGTGGGGGAAGTCCAGAACCAGGGGGTCATAGTTTGAGGATAAAGGGGTAAACCTTTTAGGGCTGAGGTGAGGAGGAATTTTTTCACCCAGAGGGTGGTGAATTCACTCCCACAGAAAGTAGCTGAGGCCAAAACGTTGTGCGATTTTGAGAAGAAATTAGATATCGCTCTTGGGGCTAAAGGGATTAAGGGATATGGGGGGGGATCAGGATATTGAATTCGACGATCGTAATGAATGGCAGAGCAGACTCAAGGGGCCGAATGGCCTACTCCTGCTTCTCGTTTCTGTGTTTCCACCGCGGTCTCGCTGGGTATCCACCTCTCTCAATTTACACCCACATCGGACAACACCACACACGACAACGGGGGGGGGGGGGGGGGTATGGCCTCAGCGGAACTATTGATGGCCCTCTGAGCAGACGTGGCCTCCTCACTCTCCCCCAGGCTGAGTGGGAAAATCCAGAAAAAAAAAACAAGAAGCCCCCAGGAAGGGGCCATGGTGGACATCAGGGTTTTTAAACTGGGAGACATTGTCCAGGTACCAAATTTCAGAGGCGGCGCCCCATGGACTCCAGGAGCCAAAAACTGGACCAGATCTCTGAGGGCGTCAAAAATGGAGACCGTGTCGGCGGAGACACAGTCATAAGTTGTAGGAGCAGAATTAGGCCATGTGGCCCATCGAGCCCGTTCCACCATTCGATCACGGCTAATATACTCCTCGTCCCCATTTTCCCGCCTTCTCCCCATAACCCTTCAACCCATTCCCAATCAAAAAATGTCTAAATCCTCCTGAAATTTACTCACTGTCCCAGCATCCGTTGGGACGGCAAATTCCACAGATTCACAACCCTTTGGGAGAAGTAGTTTCTCCTCAACTCTCTTTCAAATTTGCTACCCCTTATCCTAAGGCTATGACCGCCCTCTTCCTAGTAAGTCCCACAAGAGGATGCATCCGCTCCACGTCCACTTTATCCATACCTTTCATCATCTTGTATACCTCAATTTGATCCCCCCTCCATTCTTCTACATTCCAGAGAGCGTAGGCCCAAACTGTTCAATCTCTCTTCACACAACAAACCCCCTCATCTCCGGAATCAATTTCGTGAACCTCTTCTGAACTGCCTCCAATACATCTTATCTCAAATAAGGGGACCAAAACTGTACGCAGTATTCCAGGCGAGGCCTCACCAATGCCTTGTGTAGTTGCAACAATGCTTCCCTACCTTTATGTTCTATTCCTTTAGCTATCAATGCCAACATTGCATAGGCTTTCTTTATTATCTTCTGTAGCTGCATGTGACTCATGAACAAGGTCACCCAGGTCCCTCTGCACCGTAGCACCCCGAAGTCTCTCCCCATTTAGATAATAAGGCGCCTTATTATGACCTCACACTTATCCACGTTAAACTCCATCTGCCACATTTTGGCCCACTCTCCTGACCTATCTATACCTATTTGTAAGAGGTTGCCATCAAGGTTGAACCACCTCCAGCGACATCCTGACGGATGTTCCTCACACAAGGGACGCTCGCCCAGTTGGTATACACTCCCCTGAGCAGACTGCACACACAACAGAAAGAAGATCGCGGGTCACAGGGCAAAGATGACCCCAACACCATCAGAGCGAGGGGGAACCCTCAGGCGCAGAGGCCTGGTAAACCCCATGAGCTCCACGGGGATTTCCCTGCGGGGCTCGCTGAATACAAGTTCCCGCAGTAACAGGGCGGCACAGTGGTTAGCTCTGCTGCCTCACAGCTCCAGGGACCCGCCTTCGGTCACTGTCTGTGTGGAGTTTGCACCTTCTCCTCCGTATCTGTGTGGGTTTCAAAGATGTGGGTATGCCGGCGTTGGACTGGCGTAAACACAGTAAAAAGTCTGACAACACCAGGTTTTAGTCCAACCTATTTATTTGATAATATACTCACAAGCTTTCGGGGTTAGCCCCTTCGTCAGGTGAATGGAGCTCTGTCTGAGGCCAGAACTCTCCATTCACCTGACGAAGGGGCTAACCCCGAAAGCTTGTGAGTATATTATCAAATAAATAGGTTGGACTAAAACCTGGTGTTGTCAGACTTCTTACTGGGTTTCAAAGAACATAGAACATAGAACACTACAGCACAAACAGGCCCTTCGGCCCACAAGTTACGCCAATCATATCCATACCTATCAGGCCATAGAACTATCTGTAACTCCCAATCCCATTAAATCCCATGTACTCATCCAGAAGTCTTTTAAAAATCCCCAGCAAATTTGCCTCTACCACCACCGACGGCAGCCGATTCCACTCACTCACCACCCTCTGAGTGATAAACTTACCCCTAACATCTCCTCTGTACCTGTACTCTGCAGGTACAGAGGAGTTTTAAACCTGTGTCCTCTCGTAGCGACCGTTTCAGCCCTGGGAAATAGCCTCCAAGAATCCACCCTGTCTATTCCTCTCAACATTTTATAAACCTCTAATCAGGTCGCCTCTCAACCTTCGTCTCTCCAGGGAGAAGAGACCGAGCTCCCTCAACCTATCTTCTCCCAATCCAGGCAACATCCTTGTAAATCTCCTCTGCACCCTCTCAATAGTTCCAGGTGCTCCAGTTTCCTCCCACAGCCCAAAGATGTGCGGGTTAGGATTATTGGCCATGCTAAGTTGACCCTTAGTGATCTAAAATGCGTAGGTTAGAGGGATTAGCAGGGTAAGTACGTGGGGTTACGGGGACAGGGCCTGGGTGGCATTGTAGTTGGTGCAGACTCAATGGGCCGAATGGCCTCCTTCTGCACTGTAGGGAATCCTACGATAATTCCCCTGACACTAAGGGGGTAACCTAGCATGACCAGTGGATCACTGTTCCTTCAGAAACCCAGGCAGACGTGGGGGGAATGTGCAAACTTCACACAGATGGTCACCCGAGGCTGGGATTGAGCCCGGGTCCCTGGCGCAGTGCTAACCCACTGTGCCATCCAACATTGTCAGGGACATTTCCAAATATCTCACAACGGTTGATATTTCAGCCGCCATTCTGTGCCCACCCACAGAAACGAGATAACAATTTTGGCCAAACACTCCAAGGAATTTTGTGAAGATAGCCTACACCCTAAGTTTTACATCCTAGTTTGGGATTGGTAAGTATAATGTGTTTCACCCCATATATAATTCAAGTGACTCACTAGGAAGCTTTTATCGAACAAAGTTTAGTTCGGAACATAGCTAAAATATAGCTTAAACATGGCCCCTTACTATATCCCCTTATACACCTTTGACTCTGCAGCCACATTCCCCTCCAACCCGATTTTCAAGTTTGCTGATGACACCACCGTAGCGGGTCGGATCTCCAACAAGGGTGAGCTGGAGTACAGGAATGAGATAGAGAATCTGGTGAACTGATAATCTCTCCCTCAACGTCAACAAAACAAAGGAGATTGTCATCGACTTCAGGAAGCGTAGTGGAGAACGTGCCCCTGTCTACATCAACGGGGATGAGGTGGGAAAGGTCTAGGTGTCCGGATCACCAACAACCTGTCCTGGTCCCTCCATGTCCACACTGTAGTTAAGAAAGCCCACCAACACCAGAAAAATGAAGTTAAGGCCACAGAGAGGTCAATGAGGAGCAGGATCAATGGACCGAATGGCCTACTGGTGCTATTATTTTATTTATTGGTGTCACGTGTAGACCTATAGGTGGCAGAGTGGTTAGCGCTGCTGCCTCACAGTGCTAGGGACCTGGGTTCGATTCCCGGCTTGGGTCACTGTCTGTGTGGAATCTGCACGTGCTCTCTGCTCCCCTGTGACTGTGCGGGTTTCCTTCGGGTGCTCTGGTTTCCTCCCACAGTCCAAAAGATGTGCTGGCTAAGTGGATTGGGTGTGGTAAATTATCTGTCACTGTTACCTGAACAGGTACCAGAGTGTGCCAACTCAGGGATTTTCACAATAACCTCATTGCAGTGTTAATATAAGTTTACTTGTGACACAACTAATTAACACTGCAGATGCACTACTTTTAAGAAATGTATTTTCATCATGTTAGGATGTTTTGTCGGCACCATGTTGTCTGCAGCCAGTGTCCTTTATTGTTACTGCAGCAGTATAATTGATATGTTGATTTTAATCTGAACTAATGCAGTGTTCTGCGGTTTTAATGTTCCCCTGGGATTGGAGTTTGATTGGGGGAATGATTGACAGGTCATGTCATGTGACTGAAGGACAGTAATTTTTCACAAAGCATTCTAGTTTTTATTTTTAAGAAGCAGCATGAAGCTAAGAGAAACAGCAGTGTTTGTTTCCCCTCTCTGGAGTGTGAAGACTAGAAGTCACCAGAAATTAAGTTTACCTCTCTGAAGTTTGGTCATTTTGCGGTTTTATCCTCTGCAAACAGCAGGCTTGAAGCTGAAGAGCCAGCATCAAGTGGGCATACTTGCTTTCTATGCTAAGTCAAGCCAAGGGTGTATGTCTGTGGGGTGGTATTTAACTTGGAACAAGAGAGATAGCTAGCTGTTAGGAGTTCTACTCTACCATGTTTAAGTCTCTTAATTGGTAACAGTTATGCTAATACTTTTTGTTATATTTTAACTATGTGCCCAACTAAATTTTGTTTGATAAAACCAAAAGAGAAAACGCTGGAAAATCTCAGCAGATCTGGCAGCATCCGTAAGGAGAGAAAAGGGCTGACATTTCGCGTCCAGATGACCCTCTGTCAAAGCTAAAAGTGGGAGATACTTATACTACAAAGTGAGGGAATGAAAGATGAGTCGCAGCCACAGAAACCAGGGGAAAAGACTGCTAATAGCTGTCCACAGAGAGAATAAAGGGCGTGAATGGCCAAATGGCAGAGGAGCTGTAAGCTGTGGCAGATGAAGATGTTGGGTGGGAGGGGAGGAGATGGGATAGAGGTAGAATGTAGAAAAGGGGAAATGGGGGGGGGGGGGGGAGAGGAAAGAAAAATGAAGGAAGACAATCAAGAAATAAAAGGTAGAGAACAGTTAAAAAAAATTAAAATAGAATGAAAATGAAGGGAGCCGAGGTGGGGTAATCATCTGAAGTTGCTGAATGTTTGATAAAAGCTTCCTCCTAGTGGGTCACTTAAATTATTCATGGGGTGAAACACCTCATGCTGACCAATCCCAAAATCAAATGTAAAACTTAGGGTCCTTGGAGTTTTTGGCCTGGGTCTTAACAATATTATTATTCAACCAAAATTGTTATCTCATGACTGTGGGTGGTCGCAGAATGATGGCTGAAACATCAACCACAGCGGAACATTTGGAAATGTCCCTGACAATGTTGGAAGGCACGGTGGCACAGTGGTTAGCACTGCTGCCTCACAGCGCCAGAGACCCGGGTTCGATTCCAGTCTCAGCTGACCATCTGCGTGGAGTCTGCCCATTCTCCCCGTGTCTGCGTAGGTTTCCTCCGGGTGCTCCGAAGGTGATCCACTGGTCATGCTGGGTTGCCCCTTAGTGTCTGGAGAATTATCATGGAATCGTAGGATCCTGACAGTCCATAAGGAGGCCATTCAGCCCATCGAGCCCGCACCAACAACAATACCACCCAGGCCCCATCCCCAATTTAGCATGGCCAGTCCACTTAACCCCATGTATCTACCTTGCTAATCCTCCTGACACTGAGCGACAATTTAGCATGGCCAACCTACGTAACCTGCACATCTTTGGACATTAAGGGGCAATTTAGCATCGGCAGTCCACCTAATCTATACATCTTTGGACACTAAAGGACAATTTAACATGGCCAATCCGCCTAACCTACATATCTCTGGACAGTAAGGGGGAACCTAACATGGCCAATCCATCTAATCTGCACATCTTTGGACACTAAGGGGCAATTTAGCGTGGCCAATCCACCTAACCTGTACATCTTTGGACACTAAAGGACAATTTAACATGGCCAATTCACCTAACGTACACATCTCTGGACAGTAAGGGGGAATCTAACATGGCCAATCCATCTAATCTACACTTCTTTGGACACTAAGGGGCAATTTTGCATGGCCAATCCTCCTAACCTGTACATCTTTGGACACTAAGGGGCAATTTAGAACAGCCAATGCACTTAACCCACATGTCGTTCGGACTGTGGGCAGAAACTACAGCACCCAGAGGAAACCCATGCAGATATGGGGGAAACGTGCAGACTCCGCACAGATAGTGATCCAAGCCAGGAATCAAACCCAGGTTTTTAGGTAATCACTGTATGGACCAGCTAGGGTAAATACATGGGTGTGAGAGCCTTAATGGGATTGTTGCAAGTACGAGCTAAATGGGCTGAAAGGCCTCCCTGTGCACTGTGGGGGATGCTGTGATTTAGATCTCGGATCCCAACAAAGAGGAGGGAGGTCTGACACTCCCTTTCCATCTCAGACTGTTTGACTAAATGCAGCTGACTCACCCTGTAGCTGGTCATGTTGGCTGCTGGGCAATGAGTGATCTTCAGCAGGGGCGCGGTCCCTTTAAGAGCGGCCTCGCCCACTCCCCTCCCCCCAACAGCCAGAGAGGGCAGAATGTTGCGCCTGCGCTGTGGCACTAGGCACAGGGGACGCAGTGCGCAACGGTGCGGCTCGGGGCCCGGGGAGAGAGAGCCGGAGGGAGGGGAAGGACATGCGCAGGCGCAGTATGGGATGGAGACCAAGGCGGGGGTAGGGGACGGGAAAGTCGGCGCGCAGGCGCAGTAAGAAAAGGCAGGCTGAGAGGGGAGGAAAAGCTCACGCGCAGGCGCACTCTGCAATGGTGTCAGAGTGGAGAGGGGAAACCCGCACGCAAGCGCACTGAGGAAAGCTATTCCCACCCCGTCTTTCTCCTCCTCCTCCTCCCTCCCAAAAGCACCAAAGAGGAGAGAGGTGAGCCGGTGTCGGGGAGGGGGGGGACAGACGGGACGCAGGGCGCAAAGGGAAGGGGAAAGCATAGGAAGCGCGCAGCCGCAATGCGCAATGAGGCTGGGGAGAAGGAAAGGGGAGCTGGTGCACTGAGCAAGCCCCTCGCTCCCACCGCCAAGCGCAGGCGCAGTGCGACATGATCGGGGTGGGGGAAGGGAGGAGAACGCGCGCAGGCGTCGTGCGCATTGGTGACGGTTGGGGACGATCGGGCAGCAGGCACGCAGGCGCACTCGAAAGGTGGGGGAAATTGGGACGGAGACGCGCAGGCGCAGTCGAAAGGTGTTGGAGGACGGGACGGAAGTGCGCAGGCGCAAAGTCTCGGTGAGAGAAGGGAGGAGGCGGGCGCACGCGCACTGAGGTAAGTCTGTGTCCTCCCTCCGAAGCCCGCGGACGGGGGGCGGGGGGAGAGAGGCAGGGAGGAGCGCAGGCGCAATGCGGCGGCAGCGGCAGCGGGCCTGCGTCATGGGACGGGGGCGGGGAGAAAGGGGGAGGGCGGCCGCGCATGCGGGGTGGTGGGTGATCAGGTGGACGAGCGCATGCGCAGCACCGCCCTTTCCTGCCAGGCTTCTCGGACGGTGAGTGGCGTCCATGTGGCGACGGCGGCGGCGCTGGAGCGGCTCGGGGCGGTGGGAAGCAGGGGTGAGGGGAGGCAGGCTGGCTGGGTGGGGGCCAGGCAGAGGCACGGGGGAAGACGGGGAAGAGAGAGGGCCAAGAGGGGGTGGAGGCCTGAGGCCTGGGCCTGGGGGGTGGGAACTGGGCCTGGGTAGGCCGCAGGAGGCAGTGAGGCTGAGAGAGAGGAGGCCCAGAGAGAGATGAAGACCAGAGGGAGAGACAGAGAAATAAAACCCCAGAGAGAGAGAGAGACAGAAAAATAAAACCCCAGAGAGAGAGGGAGAGACAAGAAATAAAACCCCAGAGAGAGAGAGAGAGAGAGACAGAAAAATAAAACCCCAGAGAGAGAGAGACAGAGAAATAAAACCCCAGAGAGAGAGAGACAGAGAAATAAAACCCCAGAGAGAGAGAGAGAGAGACAGAGAAATAAAACCCCAGAGAGAGAGAGAGACAGAGAAATAAAACCCCAGAGAGAGACAGAGAAATAAAACCCCAGAGAGAGACAGAGAAATAAAACCCCAGAGAGAGAGAGAAATAGAACCCCAGAGAGAGAGAGACAGAGAAATAGAACCCCAGAGAGAGAGAGAGACAGAGAAATAGAACCCCAGAGAGAGAGAGAGACAGAGAAATAGAACCCCAGAGAGAGAGAGAGACAGAGAAATAAAACCCCAGAGAGAGAGAGAGACAGAGAAATAAAACCCCAGAGAGAGAGAGAGACAGAGAAATAAAACCCCAGAGAGAGAGAGAGACAGAGAAATAAAACCCCAGAGAGAGAGAGAGACAGAGAAATAAAACCCCAGAGAGAGAGAGAGACAGAGAAATAAAACCCCAGAGAGAGAGAGAGACAGAGAAATAAAACCCCAGAGAGAGGCAGAGAAATAAAACCCCAGAGAGAGAGAGAGAGACAGAGAAATAAAACCCCAGAGAGAGAGAGACAGAAAAATAAAACCCCAGAGAGAGGGAGAGACAAGAAATAAAACCCCAGAGAGAGAGAGAGAGAGACAGAAAAATAAAACCCGAGAGAGAGAGAGAGACAGAGAAATAAAACCCCAGAGAGAGAGAGAGAGACAGAGAAATAAAACCCCAGAGAGAGCGACAGAGAAATAAAACCCCAGAGAGAGAGAGAGACAGAGAAATAAAACCCCAGAGAGAGGGACAGAGAAATAAAACCCCAGAGAGAGGGACAGAGAAATAAAACCCCAGAGAGAGAGACAGAGAAATAAAACCCCAGAGAGAGAGACAGAGAAATAAAACCCCAGAGAGAGAGAGAGAGACAGAGAAATAAAACCCCAGAGAGAGAGAGAGAGACAGAGAAATAAAACCCCAGAGAGAGAGACAGAGACAGAGAAATAAAACCCCAGAGAGAGAGAGACAGAAATAAAACCCCAGAGAGAGAGAGAGACAGAGAAATAAAACCCCAGAGAGAGAGAGAGACAGAGAAATAAAACCCCAGAGAGAGAGAGACAGAGAAATAAAACCCCAGAGAGAGAGAGACAGAGAAATAAAACCCCAGAGAGAGAGAGACAGAGAAATAAAACCCCAGAGAGAGAGAGACAGAAATAAAACCCCAGAGAGACAGAAATAAAACCCCAAAGAGAGAGAGAAATAGAACCCCAGAGAGAGATAGAAATAAAACCCCAGAGAGAGAGAGACAGAGAAATAAAACCCCAGAGAGAGAGAGACAGAGAAATAAAACCCCAGAGAGAGAGACAGAGAAATAAAACCCCAGAGAGAGAGACAGAGAAATAAAACCCCAGAGAGAGAGAGACAGAGAAATAAAACCCCAGAGAGAGAGAGAGACAGAGAAATAAAACCCCAGAGAGAGAGAGAGACAGAGAAATAAAACCCCAGAGAGAGAGAGAGAGACAGAGAAATAAAACCCCAGAGAGAGAGACAGACAGAGAAATAAAACCCCAGAGAGAGAGAGACAGAGAAATAAAACCCCAGAGAGAGAGAGACAGAGAAATAAAACCCCAGAGAGAGAGAGACAGAAATAAAACCCCAGAGAGAGACAGAGAAATAAAACCCCAGAGAGAGACAGAGAAATAAAACCCCAGAGAGAGACAGAGAAATAAAACCCCAGAGAGAGACAGAGAAATAAAACCCCAGAGAGAGACAGAGAAATAAAACCCCAGAGAGAGACAGAGAAATAAAACCCCAGAGAGAGAGAGAGAAATAAAACCCCAGAGAGAGAGAGAGACAGAAATAAAACCCCAGAGAGAGAGAGACAGAAATAAAACCCCAGAGAGAGAGACAGAAATAAAACCCCAAAGAGAGAGAGAAATAGAACCCCAGAGAGAGATAGAAATAAAACCCCAGAGAGAGAGAGAGACAGAAATAAAACCCCAGAGAGAGAGAGACAGAGAAATAAAACCCCAGAGAGAGAGAGACAGAGAAATAAAACCCCAGAGAGAGAGAGAGACAGAGAAATAAAACCCCAGAGAGAGAGAGAGACAGAGAAATAAAACCCCAGAGAGAGAGAGACAGAGAAATAAAACCCCAGAGAGAGAGAGAGACAGAGAAATAAAACCCCAGAGAGAGAGAGACAGAGAAATAAAACCCCAGAGAGAGAGAGACAGAGAAATAAAACCCCAGAGAGAGAGAGAGACAGAGAAATAAAACCCCAGAGAGAGAGACAGAAATAAAACCCCAGAGAGAGAGACAGAAATAAAACCCCAGAGAGAGAGACAGAAATAAAACCCCAGAGAGAGAGAGAGACAGAGAAATAAAACCCCAGAGAGAGAGAGACAGAGAAATAAAACCCCAGAGAGAGAGAGACAGAGAAATAAAACCCCAGAGAGAGAGAGACAGAGAAATAAAACCCCAGAGAGAGATAGAAATAAAACCCCAGAGAGAGAGAGAGAGAGACAGAAATAAAACCCCAGAGAGAGAGGGAGGCAGAGAAATAAAACCTCAGAGAGAGGTGGTTGGGGGGGTGGTGCAGAGACAGAGAAATGAACCCCCAGAGGGAGGGAGAGACAGAGAAATAAAACTCCAGGGAGAGACAGAAATAAAACCCCAGGGAGAGACGCAGAGAAATGAACCCCCAGAGAGGTGGTTGGGGGGTGGTGCTGAGTGAGACAAATGAACCCCCAGAAATAGATGGAGGGCGACAGACAAATAAAACCCCAGAGAGTGAGAGAGGCAGAGAAGCAAAACCCCAGGGTGGGAGGCGGAGAAGCAGAACCCCAGGGGGAGAGGCGGATGGGGGGTGGTGCAGGGAGAGACAAATAAACCCCCAGATAGTGATGGAGGGAGACAGAAATAAAACCCCAGAGAGAGAGACAGAAATAAAACCCCAGAGAGAGAGACAGAAATAAAACCCCAGAGAGAGAGAGACAGAGAAATAAAACCCCAGAGAGAGAGAGACAGAGAAATAAAACCCCAGAGAGAGAGAGACAGAGAAATAAAACCCCAGAGAGAGAGAGACAGAGAAATAAAACCCCAGAGAGAGAGAGACAGAGAAATAAAACCCCAGAGAGAGAGAGACAGAGAAATAAAACCCCAGAGAGAGAGCGACAGAGAAATAAAACCCCAGAGAGAGACAGAGAAATAAAACCCCAGAGAGAGACAGAGAAATAAAACCCCAGAGAGAGACAGAGAAATAAAACCCCAGAGAGAGACAGAGAAATAAAACCCCAGAGAGAGAGAGAGACAGAGAAATAAAACCCCAGAGGGAGACAGAGAAATAAAACCCCAGAGAGAGAGACAGAGAAATAAAACCCCAGAGAGAGAGACAGAGAAATAAAACCCCAGAGAGAGAGACAGAGAAATAAAACCCCAGAGAGAGAGACAGAGAAATAAAACCCCAGAGAGAGAGACAGAGAAATAAAACCCCAGGGAGAGAGACAGAGAAATAAAACCCCAGGGAGAGAGACAGAGAAATAAAACCCCAGAGAGAGAGACAGAGAAATAAAACCCCAGAGAGAGAGACAGAGAAATGAGACCCCAGAGAGACAGACAGACAGAGAAATGAGACCCCAGAGAGACAGACAGACAGAGAAATGAGACCCCAGAGAGACAGACAGACAGAGAAATGAGACCCCAGAGAGACAGACAGACAGAGAAATGAGACCCCAGAGAGACAGACAGACAGAGAAATGAGACCCCAGAGAGAGAGAGAGACAGACAGACAGAGAAATGAGACCCCAGAGAGAGAGAGAGACAGACAGAGAAATGAGACCCCAGAGAGAGAGAGAGACAGACAGAGAAATGAGACCCCAGAGAGAGAGTGACTGACAGAGACAGAGAAATGAGACCCCAGAGAGAGAGTGACTGACAGAGACAGAGAAATGAGACCCCAAAGAGAGAGAGAGACAGACAGACAGAGAAATGAGACCCCAGAGAGAGACAGACAGACAGAGAAATGAGACCCCAGAGAGAGACAGACAGACAGAGAAATGAGACCCCAGAGAGAGACAGACAGACAGAGAAATGAGACCCCAGAGAGAGAGAGACAGACAGAGAAATGAGACCCCAGAGAGAGAGACAGAGAAATAAAACCCCAGAGAGAGAGACAGACAGACAGAGAAATGAGACCCCAGAGAGAGAGAGACAGACAGACAGACAGAAATGAGACCCCAGAGAGAGAGAGAGAGAGACAGACAGACAGAGAAATGAGACCCCAGAGAGAGAGACAGACAGAGAAATGAGACCCCAGAGAGAGAGAGAGAGAGACAGACAGACAGAGAAATGAGACCCCAGAGAGAGAGAGAGACAGACAGAGAAATGAGACCCCAGAGAGAGAGAGACAGACAGACAGAGAAATGAGACCCCAGAGAGAGAGAGACAGACACAGAGAAATGAGACCCCAGAGAGAGAGAGAGACAGACAGACAGAGAAATGAGACCCCAGAGAGAGAGAGTGACTGACAGAGAAATGAGACACCAAAGAGAGAGAGAGAGACAGACAGACAGAGAAATGAGACCCCAGAGAGAGAGAGAGACAGACAGACAGAGAAATGAGACCCCAGAGAGAGAGAGAGAGACAGACAGAAATGAGACCCCAGAGTGAGGTGGTTTGGGGGGTGGCGCAGAGAGAGAAATGAACTCCCACAGTGAGTGGAAGATAGGAATGAACCCCCCAGAGGGGGAGAGAAATGAATCCTGAGGGAGAAGTGAACCCCCAAAGAGATGGAGAAATGAGCTTGCAGAGTGAAATCAGTGATTGGGGCTGTTTTGGATTGATGGCAGGCGGTGTTAGTTACTGGGTCTCTCTCTGCCATGATTGACCAGGGGAGCGGGTTTAGTGATTGGGGCTTGTTTATCGGGGGGGAGTGGGGGGAGGGGTGGATGGGTTTAGTGATTGGCGGTGGTTTACGGTGACGGGGGCCGTGGGTTTAGCGATGGGGGCTGGTTTACGGTGATGGGGGCTGGGTTTAGCGATGGCTGGTTTACGGTGACGGGGTGGTGGGTTTAGCGATGGGGGCTGGTTTACGGTGACGGGGGGTGGGGGCGGTGCGTTTAGTGTTTGGGGCTGGTTTAGTGATTGGGGCTGGTTTAGCAATGGGGGCTGGTTTACGGTGACGGGGAGGCGGGTTTAGTGATTGGGGCTGGTTTAGCAATGGGGGCTGGTTTACGGTGACGGGGAGGCGGGTTTAGTGATTGGGGCTGGTTTACGGTGACGGGGGGGTGTGGGTTTAGCGATGGGGGCTGGTTTACGGTGACGTGGACCTCACTCTGCCCTTGCCTGCTCTCTTCCAGCTCCATAAGACCCACGTTGAAAGATGGCAGATCCCGCAGATGTAGATTTTGAGACTGGCCATTCTGGGGCTTCCACCACCTATCCCATGCAATGCTCTGCTCTGCGCAAGAACGGCTTCGTGGTCCTGAAAGGGCGTCCGTGCAAGATTGTGGACATGTCAACTTCCAAGACTGGCAAGCATGGCCATGCCAAGGTAAGGATTGGCGCTGTGGTTCCAAACTCCCTCTGTAAACGCCTGCAAGTCCAGCCTACCTCCCAGGCAGCCTATGGTTGACCTTGGCTTCTGGTCCAGCAACAATGGTGAATGGTTTTGTTCCAAATTCCCTCCCCGCACATGTACAGGCATAGGGATCTGGGCGTACAGGTCCACAGATACCCTGAAAGCGGCAACACCGTCGGATGAGGTGATCAAGAAGCCATACAGCATTGCTTGCCTTCATGGGCCAGGGCATAGAGTATAAAAGTTGGCAAGTTATATTACGGCTCTATAAAACTCTAGTTAGGCTGCATTTGACATATCGCATGCGTGGGGCATGGGTGTCGCTGTCTGGGCCAGCATTTATTGCCCATCCCTAGTTGCCCCTTGGAGGGGCAGTTGGGAGTCAACCACATTGGCTGTGGCTCTGGAGTCACATGTAGGCCAGACCAGGTAAGGACGGCAGATTTCCTTCCCTAAAGGAACCAGGTGGATTTTTCCAGCGGGCCATCAGTAGATTCTTAATTCCAGATTTTTTTAATCGAATTCACGTTCCGCTATCTGCTGTGGCGGGATTCGGACCTGGGTCCCCAGAACTTTAGCTGGCTGAGTTTTCTGGATTAATTGTCTGCTTCGTGCCTGCTTCTCCTCTTCCTCCTCCTCTGCCAGTGCGTCCCAGGCACCCACCACCCTCTGTGTGAAGAAGACTTTCCCCCTCACATCTTCCCTAAATTTATCCCCTTTTACCTTTAAGTCTGTGCACTCTTGTAGTCAAATCTTCTCTGGGGGCAGAAGTCTCTGACTCCCCACCCTATCTAAGTCTCCCTCAATTTTGACAAACTCTTATTAAGTCTCCCCCACCCTCCGCCTTTCCTGTGAAAAGAATCCAAGTTTATCCAATCTCTCATCATACCTGAAACCCTCCAGACCAGGCAACACCTTGGTGAACCACCTTTGCACTCTCTCCAAAGCCCCCATGTTCTTCTGACGGTGCGGTGACCAGAACTGCTGTCACTGTCCTTTAGGGAAGGAAATCTGCTGTCCTTACCCAGTTGGGCCTACAGGCGATTCCAGAGCCACAGCAATGTGGTTGACTCAAATGCCCTCCAAGGGCAATTAGGGAACGGCAATAAATGCTGGCCCAGACAGTGACACCCATGTCCCACAAATGAATTCTTTCTTAAAAATTCCAGTAATCGGTCCACCGTTGGTGGCCATGTCATCAACTGCATGGGCTCCTCAACTCCTGGATTTCCTCCCTATCAACCCGTGTCTCTGCATCCCTTTCTCTCCTCCTCCTGTTCCTCTTTCTTGGCCCACAGTCTGATCCTTAATACGTCCCACTTGACCACATTTGTGGTCATCCATTTCACCCTGATGTGGTTCAGGCTTCCCTAAAGTGCCTCGGGCTAACAGCACTGCAGAAACTACAAGTTAAAAGCAAATTACTGCGGATGCTGGAATCTGAAACCAAAAGAGAGGAACTGCTGGAAAATCTCAGCAGGCCTGGCAGCGTCTGTAAGGAGAGAAAAGAGCTGGCGTTTCGAGTCCAGATGACCCTTTGTCAAAGCTTTGACTCCGAAATGTCAGCCCTCCGTTCAGATGCTGCCAGACCTGCGGAGACTTTCCAGCATTTTCTCTTTAGGTTTCAGGAACTGCAGTGGTGTTTTGCAGCGCTGAGGTGGTCGCTATCCCATAACATTCTGATGTGGAAGGGTGGCACAGTGGGTTAGCACTGTGGCCTCACTGCGTTAGGGACTCGGGTTCAATTCCCAGTTTGGGTTACTGTTTGTGCGGAATCTGCACATTCTCCCCATGTCTGCGTGGGTTTCCTCCCACATTCCGAAAGATGTGCAGGTTAGATGGGCTTAATGGTCTCTTCTGCATCAGGGATTCTACGATGCTGTCTGGTTAGTTTTTAAAACGCGTAGTTAAATTTCTGTGTGGCCACACCCTATCATTATCCGCCTTCTCTCGTTAGGCGAGCCAATGTCCTAGTGGTATTATCGCTAGATTGTTAATCCAGAAACCCGGCTAATGTTCTGGGGGACCCCGGTTCGAATCCCGCCACGGCAGATGGTGGAATTTGAATTCAATTAAATCAATCTGGGATTAAGAATCTACTGATGACCCGTCTGGATCATTTAGGGAAGGAAATCTGCCGTCCTTACCCCGGTCTGGCCTACCTGTGACTCCAGAGCTACACAGCAATGTAGTTGACTCTCAACTGCCCTCCAAGGGGCAACTAGGGATGGGCAATAAATTTTGGCCCAGCCAGCGACACCCATGTCCCACCAATGAATGAAAAAAGTTCCATTTATCAAAATCTTTCGATCGTCACTCGTTCTCGTGTGGAATGCACAAACCCAGTTTCTTTGCTCAGTCCCTGTGGTTGTGGTACCCTGGTGCCCTGTCCCAGTGGATATTTTGGAAACCTGTACCTTGAGAATGTCACAGGGTTTGTCGCCCTTGAACCTCGTTCCGTGTGGCCATGCCAACCCCTTGATCACCGCGTGCGTGTGTGTGTGTGGACATGGGGTTAGACATGTGGGTCTAATTATTGCTCCATTCCTTGCTGTTGTGTCCTCCCAGAAAACAAAGAAAGTTACAGCACAGGATCAGACCCTTCGGCCCTCCACTGACTGTGCTGCCTGTCTGAATTAAAATCCCTAACCTTCCGGGGACTATATCCCTCTATTCCCATCCTATTTGTGTATTTGTGCAGACACCCCCTTAGAGTCACTATCGTATCCGCTTCCACTACCTCCCCCCGGCAGAGAGTTACAGCCATCCACCACCCTCTGTGTAAAAAAAAAAACAACTTGCCTCATACATTTCCTTTAAACCTCGCTTATTTAAAGCTTCTGACTATCCACTCTGTCCGTACTACTCATAATCTTGTAGACTTTTATCAGGTCTCCCCTCAACCTCCGTCATTCCAGTGAGAAAAAAGAGTTTCTCCAACCTCTCCTCATAGCTAATGCCCTCCAGACCAGGCAACATCTTGGTGATCAGAATTGAACACTATATTCCAAGTGCCTTGGATTCCTCTGGACCTTCTTCACGTCCTTCCTTAGGTACGGGGCCCAAAATAGCTCACAGTGGGTGGGACTTTCACCATCATGCCTGCCCCGAGTCAGGACTTCTATCAGGTCGCCCCTTAACATTCATTGCTCCAGAGAGAACAAACCAAGTTTCTCTAACCTCTCCTCATATGTGGTTAGCACCATTGCCTGATAGCTTCAGGAACCCGGGTTTGACTGTGCGGTTTAGGTGCATTGGCCTTGCTAAGTTGCCCCTTGGTGGTGTCCTACGATGTGTAGTTTAGAGGGATTAGCGGGGCAAATTTGTAGGATTATGGGAAGTGGGGTTGTATTTGGTGCAGCTCAATGGGCTGAATGGCCACCTCTTGCACTGTAGGGTGGGTTTCTTACTGCTGACATTGTTTTCTCCCTGTCCAGCCCAAACCTCTAGTCTCTCCCATGCTATCCGCTCTCTGATTAGCAAGAGAGGGGGAAATTAATGGCAGTCGAGACTAAATCTCTGCCCCTTCCTCTCGAGCCCAGTGCCTCCCGTCAGCAGTAGAGCTGACCTGTGGTTTGCGATTCTCCGCTCAGTTTGAAAATGTCTTTCTCCTTGAAGTGCTTGCCATGTCCCTAAGAGTTGAGTAATGAGCTTTGACTTTTAGTTTTACTCCCAGCTGTTAACTGATGCCAGTTGTGGGGTACTGCAGCAGTGTGTGCGTGCGAGGGGGAGGTGGCATCGCCTGATCCCTGTTGGAGATGGTGCAGAGAGTTGGCTTCTACCTTTCTCCTTTATTCTCTTTATCTACCCCTCCCTCTCGCCATTTCCTTCCCTCATATTGAAGGGGAACCCCTTCACTCCAGTGTGTGTCTAGCATTAAGATTCTTCATTGGTACACCCAGTAGTTATCACTGCTGCCTCATAGTGCCAGGGACCCAGGTTCGATTCCTGCCTTGGGCCACTGTCTGTGTGGAGTTTGCACGTTCTCCCCGTGTCTGCATGGGTTTCCTCCCACAGTCCGAAAGACGTGCGGGTTGGGTGCATCAGTGTTACCCGAACAGGTGCTGGAGAGAGGCGACTGGGGGATTTTCACTAACTTCATCGCAGTGTTAATGCGAGCTGACACAAATAAATAAACTTTTAAACTTCAAGTGGGCCAAGGTTCTTCCTCAAAACCGGAGCACCTGGAGGGAACCCCACTCAGACACGGGGGAAGAACGTGCAAACTCTGCACAGACAGTGACTCAAGCCAGTAATTGAACCCGGGCTCCTGATTTATTTATGGATTGGCCGTGCTAAATTCTCCCTCAGCGTTACCCAAACAGGCGCTGGGAGTGTGGCGACAGTGGGGATTTTCACAGTAACTTCATTGCGGTGTTGATGTAAGCTGACTTGCAATACCGATAAATAATTTGGTAACTTCACCGTGCTGATCTTCTGCGTTTATAATGGAAAGTGTAAAGGTTACCCTGTTTGATTTGTAGGTTCACCTGGTGGGTATTGACCTATTCACTGGCAAAAAGTATGAGGATATCTGCCCCTCCACCCATAACATGGACGTGCCTAACATCAGAAGATCTGACTATCAGGTACGTGCTTCAGAGGTCAGGGGTTGAGGGGTTACAGTAGGGGGTGTGGGACTGACGGGCCGTGCTAACACAACTGGCAGGCCGGGCCTTACGAGCCTGGTTGAGTTCTTTGAAAATGTGACTTAATGCATTGACAAAGGAAGAGCGGTGGATGTGGTTTATGTGGACTTCGGCAAGGTGTTTGATAAGGTCCCCCATGCAAGACTTGAGAAAGTGAGAGCATGGGATCCAAGGGGCTGTTGCTTTGTGGATCCAGAACTGGCTTGCCTGCAGAAGGCGGAGAGTGGTTGAGGATGGGTCTTTTTCTGCATGGAGGTCAGTCACCAGTGGAGTGCCCCAGGGATCTGTTCTAGGACCTTTGCTGTTTGTCATTTCCATAACTGACCTGGATGAGGAAGTGGAGGGATGGGTTGATAAGTTTGCCAACGACACGAAGGTTGGTGGTGTTGTGGATAGTCTGGAGGGATGTCAGAAGTTGCAGTCTGACATAGAATACAAGACTGGGCGGAGAAGTGGCAGATGGACTTCAACGCAGATAAATGTGTAGTGGTCCGTTTTGGCAGGTCCAATGGGATGAAGAAGTATAATATCAAAGGTAAGACTCTTAGCAGTGTTGAGGATCAGAAGGACCTTGGGGTCTGGGTCCATAGGACTCTTAAGTCGGCCTCACAGGTGGAGGATGTGGTCAAGAAGGCGTATGGTGTACTAGCCTTCATTATTCGAGGGTTTGAGTTTAGGAGTCGGGAGATAATGCTGCAGCTTTATAAGACCCTAGTCAGCCCCCACTTGGAGTACTGTGTGCAGTTCTGGTCACCTCATTATGAGAAAGATGTGGAAGCTATTGAGAGGGTGCAGAGGAGATTTACAAGGATGTTGCCTGGATTGGGTGGCATGCCTTATGAGGATAGGTTGAGGGAGATCGGTCTTCCTGGAGAGACGAAGGATGAGAGGTGACCTGATAGAGGTTTTATAAGATGTTGAGAGGTATAGGTCAGGTGGATCCTGAAGCTATTTCCCAAGGCTGAAATGGTCACTATGAGAGAACAGAGGTTTAAGGTGCTGGGGAGTAGGTACAGAGGAGATGTCAGGGGTAAGTTTTTCACTCAGGGTGGTGGGTGAGTGGAATTGGCTGCCATCAATGGTGGTGGAGGCGAACTTGTTGGGGCCTTTAAAGAGACTTCTGGATGAGTACGAGATTTAATAGGAATGAGGGTTATAGGTAGGCCTAGTAGGTAGGGATATGATCAGCGCAATTTGTGGGCCGAAGGGCCTGTTTGTGCTGTAGTTTTTCTGTTTTATATTCTAACTTGCTCTGTGCTGCTTCCTTCCTAGCTGATTGGCATTCTGGATGGTTACCTGTCTCTCCTGGGTGACAGCGGGGAGGTGCGTGACGACCTGAAGCTTCCTGATTCAGAGCTGGGCAAGGACATTGAGCAGCGTTACAATGCCGGCGAAGAGACAGTGGTGCGTATCCCTGGTGAAATGCAAACCCCAGCCCCCCCCCCGCCTTTCCTCCTGCCTGTCTTTATTCCTGTCCAGACAGCAGGAAGGAGAACAAGGCGGAGCGGAGAAATGTCTGGGCAGAGAGATTTTTAATTAAAACCAGAACTAGTGATCCGATTTATTATTGTCACATGTATCGGGATACGTTGAGATCTAATATAGATAGGAAATATACAATAAATGGCAGAACCCTTAAGAGTATTGATTGGCAGAGGGATCTGGGTGTACAGGTACGCAGGTCACTGAAAGTAGCAATACATGTGGAGAAGGTAGTCAAGAAGGCATACGGCATGCTTGCCTTAATCGGCCGGGGCACTGAGTTTAAAAATTGGGCAACTCGTGTTGCAGCTTTGTAGACTCTTAGGCTGCACTTGGAGTATAGTGTTCAATTCTGGTCGCCGCACAACCAGAAGGATGTGGAGGCTTTGGAGAGGGTACAGAAAAGATTTACCGGGATGTTGCCTGGTCTGGAGGGCGTTTGCGATGAGGAGAGGTTGGAGAAACTCGGTTTGTTCTCACTGGAGCGACGGAGGTTGAGGGGAGACCTGATAGCAGTCTACAAGATTATAAGAACATAAGAAATAGGAGCAGGAGTAGGCCATCTAGCCCTTCGAGCCTGCCCCGCCATTCAATAAGATCATGGCTGATCTGTCGCTGCTCAGTTCCACTTTCCCGCCCTCTCCCCATAACCCTTAATCCCCTCTCCTATCAAAAACCCATCAACCCGCGTCTTAAAAATATTTAGCGAGGCAGCCTCCACCACTTCAACGGGCAGAGAATTCCAGAGATTCACCACCCTTTGAGTGAAGAAGTTCCTCCTCAACTCCGTTCTAAACCGCCCCCCTTTTACCTTGAGGCTGTGCCCCCTAGTCCTACTGTCTTTTTTGAGCGGGAAGAGTCTCTCCACCTCAATCTTATCCATCCCATTCATCATCATATACGTCTCAATGAGATCTCCCCTCATTCTTCTAAAGTCTAACGAGTACAAGCCCAGTTTATTCAGCCTCTCCTCATAGCTCAACCCCCTCAACTCCGGTATCAGCCTAGTAAACCTCCTCTGCACTCCCTCCAAGGCCAAAATATCTTTGCGCAGGTGCGGTGCCCAAAACTGCACACAGTACTCCAGCTGTGGCCTCACCAATGCCCTATACAGCTGCAGTAAGACCTCCCTACTTTTATATTCAATCCCCCTCGCTATGAAGGCCAGCATCCCATTCGCCTCCCTGACCACCTGCTGCACCTGCAAGCTGGGTTTTTGCGACTCATGCACAAGGACCCCCAGGTCCCTCTGCACCGTCGCCTGCTGCAGTTTTTCGCCCCGTAAGTAATAGTCCTTCCTACCATTATTCCTACCAAAGTGGACCACCTCACACTTGACGAGATTATGACGGGCGTGAACAGAGTGGATAGTCAGGGGCTTTTTCCCCAGGGTGGAAGAGTCAATTACTGGGGGGGGGGGGGGGCACAGATTTAAGGGGCAAGGCTTAAAGGAAATGTATGAGGCAAGTATTTTACACAGGATGGTGGGTGTCTGGAACTTGCTATCAGGGGAGGTAGTGGAAGCAAATACAGTAGTGACTTTTAAGGGGCAACCTTGACGACTATAATGGGGGTAGTCATGGGTGAGAATGATGTACCCAGGTTAGGAAAGAGCCAGTGACCTGTTCCTGGTGATTATAATCCGGAATATGTTGCTAGAAAGTAACTTGATTGCAGTGTTCCCCTGACAATGTCGGGTGGCATTGCAAAGCGCTGTGTGGCGAGAGGGGAGCGATATAAGTTTGGCAGCAGGAACGCCATGTACCCCATGTGCTCCTGCCCATGCTGTAGGATGGATAAAACACTTGGCAGCTGCTTCCTCACGCAGTTGAATAGCTTGTGGCGCTTGGTGCGAATGGTTACTGTGTTGAGGAGCAACAGCTTGTCTGGGCTGCAGCCCAGCAGGTTCCTGTGGAATCACCCTGAATCACAATATAAAGAACCCTCATTCCTCCTGCCGCCCTTAAATGCCGGTCAGCGAGTGGCACTCTGCTGAAGTTCCTCCCCAGAGTGGTTAAGATCAAGGCAGAGGACCCTCATAGCGTGCTGTCGGAGAGTCAGTACTGAGGGGAGTTGTTAGGTGGGGGTGGTGAAAACTGGAGGTGTGAGAGGTGGTGCTGTGGAGAGGAGATACCACTCATGGCACGTGGGTTTGCTGCCATCAGAGATCCCAAGATTCTGCTGTCTGAGCTGATATATCTTTCGAGTGAGATTGGCCGTGCTAAATTGTCCCTTAGTGTCCAAAGATGTGCAGGTTAGGTGGATTGGCCATGCTAAATTGCCCCTTAGTGTCCAAAGATGTGCGGGTTTGGTGGATTGGCCATGCTAAATTGCCCCTTAGTGTCCAAAGATGTGCAGGTTAGGGGGATTGGCCATGCTACATTGCCCCTTAGTGTCCAAAGATGTGCAGGTTAGGTGGGCTGGCCATGCTAAAATGCCCCCTTGGGGATTTAACAGGGTAAATACATAGGGTTACTGGGGTGAGACCTGGGTAAGATTGTTGTCAGTGCAGGCTTGATGAGCCAAATGGCCACCTGCACTGTAGGGATTCTATATTGTAGAAATATAGGGGCTAAAATGGATGCATCTGAATGTAGTTACTGGTTGGAGACTTGAGCAGAGAAGTGGCAGGAGGAGTTTAATCCAGACAAATGTGAGGTAAAGCATTTTGCAATGTATGTAGGAATTATACAGTGAATGGTAGAACCCTTAGGGATCTGGGCGTACATGTCCAGCGACCACAAAGAGGCAACGCAGGTGGATAAGTTGGTTAAGAAGGCGTACGGCATGCTTGCCCTCATCGGTCGGAGCATTGAGTATAAAAATTGGCGAGTCACGCTGCGGCTGTACAGAACCTTGGTTAGGCTGCACTTGGAACGTAGCGTTCAATTCTGGTCGCCACACTGCCAGAAGGATGTGGAGGCTTCGGAGAGGGTTACAGAAGAGGTTTACCAGGATGTTGCCTAGTATGGGTGGGGGGGGGGGTGGCATTAGCTATGAGGGGAGGTTGGAGAAACTCTGTTTGTTCTAGGTGGAGCGACGGAGGTTGAGGGGGCGACCTGATAGAAGACTACAAGATTGAGGGGCAGAGTGGATAGTCAGATGCTCTTTCCTAGGATAGAAAAGTCAAATACCAGGGGACACAGGTTCAAGGTGCGTGGGGGGAAAATTTAAAGATGATGTGCGGGGCGAGTTTTTTTTACACAGCGTGGTGAATGTCTGGAACACACTGCCCGGGAAGGTGATGGGAGCAGATGTGATAGCGGCATTTAAGGGGATTTGAGATGAATAGGATGGGAATGGAAGGATGCGGACTCTTAGTGCGTATGGATTTAGTTTAGGTAGGCAGGCATCGTGATCAGTGCAGGCTTGGAGGGCCTGATCCTGTGCTGTACTGTTCTTTGCTCTCTCGTATCATCCTTATCACTCCAGCTTTTGGACTCCTTCCAGCTGAGGTAGGTTTGCAGCTACCTTGGGCAGTGTAAATACGTCCATTTCCTGCTTTTAACTGGCGTAGGACTGAACGATTTGGGAGGTGTTTAGTGTTTTGCATTATTGAACTGTCTGTGTGTTTGTGTGCTTTTAACTTCCCCTCACTGCTGTTTTTCCCCAGATCACTGTCCTCAGTGCTATGAATGAAGAATCTGCTATTGCTGCTAAGGTCATGAGCAAGTAACTGCACCATAGGTCAGTACCGGGGATGGGGTGGGGGGGGCGGTGTATATCTTACTCTGCAGGCTGCAAAGCCCTCACTTTTCATGTCCCCACTTGGTGTGCACCTTGGATGTGGGATTAACCACTGAGGAAGGGCTTGTTTGGGAGTGGGGAGGGGTGCGGTGGAGAGAGAATGTGGGAATCGCTCCGAATCCCAGGGCAACACGGTAGCACAGAGTGGTTAGCACTACTGCTTCGCAGCTCCAGGGCCCTGGGTTCGATTCCCAGCCCAGGTCACACTCTGTGTGGAGTTAGCACGTTGTCCTCGTGTCTGCGTGGGTTTCCTCCGAGCGCTCCGGTTTCCTCCCACAGTCCAAAGATGTGCGGGTTAGGTTGATTGGCCGTGCTAAGAAATTGCCCCTTAGTGTCCAGGGATGTGTGGGTTAGAGGGGATTAGTGGGTACAATATGTAGGGATATGGGGGTAGGGCCTGGGTGGGATTGTGGTCAGTGCAGATTCGATGGGCCGAAGGGTCTCTTTCTGCACTGTAGGGTTCTATGATTCTAATCCTCCTCGCTTTTGTTAACCCCTAGATAGGGCGCGATGAGGGTTTCCCTCCTGGTGTCAATGTTCACCCCCTCACCCAGCATTGTATTAAGAACGACCCACGTCATTTTGCATAGTCTGTGGGCTCTTAGTGTGCCAGTTAACAGTAAAGATCACTTCGTTGGCACTAAAGTGTTTTGGATGTCCTATAGCTGTGAAAGGTGCAATCGAGATGTAAATCAATGGTAAAGGATGATGGGGAAAGAATGGGGATCATTCAGGAGCAAGTAGGGACCAAGGGGACAATCTGTGGATGCAGCCAGAGGATATTGGTAGAGTGTTAACTCATACTTCACATCATGTTTTCACCCCAAGAGAATGAGGGTGAAGGTGTGGAACTCAGGGAGAGAGAGATTACAAGGTTGTTGAGGAAATTGACCCAAGGAAGGATGGATGAGGATTTGGCAGCCTTGAACAGTGGACAAATCTCCCAGGTACAGATGAATTGTGTCCCACGCGGCTGTGGGAGGCAAGGGAGGAGATACAGGGGCTGTAACCTAAATTTTCAGTTCCCCTCTGGCCACTGGGGAGTTCATGATGTGGAGATGCTGGTGTTGGACTGGGGTAAAAACAGAAAGAAGTCTCTCAACACCAGCTTAAAGTCCAACAGGTTTATTTGTAGCAAATGCCACAAGCTTTTGGAACACGCTGTTCCTTCGTCGGGTGGCTGGGAGTTCTGGTCACAAACAGGGCACAAAGACACAAACTCAATTTACGTGAATAATGATTGGAATGCGAGTCTTTACAGCTAATCAAGTCTTAAGAGGTACAGACAGTGTGAGTGGAGAGAGCATTAAGCTACGGGGAGGTGCCAGATGACTGGAGAACGGCTAATGTGGTCCCACTATTTAAGAAGGGTTGTAGAGACAAGCCAGGGAACAACGGACCTGCGAGCGGCAGGGAAGCTGTTAGAGAAACTTCTGAAGGAGGCAATCGATCTCTCCTCGGGAGAGGCAAGTCTTGATCAGGGACAGACAGCACGGCTTTGTCAAAAGCCTATCAAATTTGATTGAATTTTTTTTTTGAGGGGGTGACCGGGTGGTGTAGATGAGGGTAGTGCAGTTGATGTAGTTTATCTGGATTTCAGCAAAGCCTTTGACAAGGTCCCACGTGGGAGATGTGTAAATTCACACAGGATAGAAGGCAGTTTGATAAAGCGGATTCAAAATTGGCTCAGTTGTGGGAAGCAAGGCTGATTTAGTGACTGGAAACCAGTGGCGTACCACAGGGATCTGTGTGCCCCCTAATATGTTTATTATATAAATGACATTGGTGACTACTTGGGGGTTAAGATTGGTAAGTTTGCCGATGACACGGAGATTGGGTGGTTGTGTGAGGCGGAGTGTCTTGGGCTACAAGATGGAGACAGAATAGGCAGGTGGAATTTAAGCCTGAAACCCTGAGAGGTGATGCACTTTGGAAGCAATAACTTGACGAAGTATTCAATGAATGACAGGACACCAAGAGGTTCTGTGGAACAAAAGGGACCTCGGCGTGTTTGCCCACAGATCTCTGAAGGTGGAAAGGTGGGTTAATAGGGTGATGAAAAAGGGCACGTGGTCACTTGCCTTTATCAATCAGGGTATAGATTACAAACATACTGAAGTTATGATGTTGTACAGAACTTTGGTGAGGCTGGAGTACTGTGTGGTCGCCACCTTATAGGAAGGACGTGATCGCAGTGGAGGGGGTGCAGAGGAGATTCGCCAGGATGCTGCCTGGGATGGAACGTTTTAAGTTATGGAGACAGGGTTGGGTAAGGCTTGGGTTGTCTTCTCTGGAGCAGAGAAGATTTGGGGGGGGGTGACCCGATCGAGGGGTACAAGATTATGGGGGACACGGACAGAGTGGATAAGGAGGAGCTGTTCCCCTTAGTTGAAGGGCCAGTCACGAGGGGGACATAGGTTCAAGGTGGGGGGGGTGGAAGTGTGAGGAAAGGCTTTTTTTACCCAGAGGATCTGGAATGCGCTGCCTGAAGTGGGTGGTAGAGCTGGGATACCTCAATCCTTTTAAAAAGTACCTGGATGAGTACTTGGCACATCACAACATTCAGAGCTATGGTCCGAGTGTTGGCAAGTGGGGTAAGGTGGGAGTTTGGTTGTTTCTCGTGTGTCGGTGCTGACTCGAAGGGCCCCCTTCTGCACTGCGATTCTAAATAGTTCCCCCGGTGAATCATTACAAAGACCTCTTTTCCCCCCTCCCACCCCACGTAAAACTATTTGGGGCAAACCCCAAAAGCTAGTGGCGTTTACTGCCAAATAAACCTGTTGGACTTTAACCTGGTGTTGTGAGACTTCTTACCGTGATAAAACTATCCAGCAGCAGGAAACCTTGAATGCCCTTGGTTTTATTGATGGTGTTTCCCTATGTTTTAACACTGACGGGTGCGTCTTGTGTATTTTTTTTTCAGGATACAGCTTCTGGTTTAAAACGAAAGCCCAGGCCTGTGAGCTGAAGTGCGCTTTGGGATTGAGAGACATTTTATTTCGATGAGCAAACGACAAAAAGTATAATTTAATCAAAAACCAAAAAAAAACCACAAAAAAAATTGCAAGCCAACACTAACTTTATTTCAGAAATCCTGGCAAAAATAAACAAAAGCTCCCCCCCCCACTCCCCCCACCACCACAAGCAAAGGGGTTTTTATTTCCCCTTTTGGATCCCAGACCTTTTCCCCGCCGCTCCTGATAAGATGCGCCGAGATCAGAAGGGCAACAAATTCAGTGATGAACTCTTCCCCCCCCTCACCTCCCCACTGCTCCTCCTCCTGCCCCTCCACCCTTGCTCCACATCCCACCCAGTCACCACCATACCTGAAACCAGGGCGAAACTGCCTTTTGCTTTTCTGTTTTTGTTTCGGGGTTGTCTTTTTTTTTTCCTTTTTGCTTCCTGGTCTAAGCTCTGCCTTTCAGTTCCGTACTGTAGCGTGTGCGTGGCTACGGGAGTTAGTTACCCTTATTTTTCTTTGTGTGTGTGTAAGGATTGTACAAAAGAACGATCCCAGCTCTCACGCTCTTGTCTGTCTGTGTTGTGTGTGTGTGTGTGTGTGTGTCTTTGGCAGGGAGGGACATGGGTCCGTAGAGAACTCTGCTGCCACTGTGCTGCCTGCACCTTCTGATTCATTTTGTCTGGGTGTGTGTGGGGGGGGGGGGTGGTTTAAATTGTAATTGGGCAACAGTGTGGCTGAAATAAAGTTTCTGTTGCTCCTGTGCTATGGAATTCTTGTCTACCTTTTGCCTGAAGCCAGAGGAGAGGTGGGGGGAATAATGGGGGGGGGGAGGGGGAGAGAGAGAGAGAATGTGTGCTAGTGTAGGGGATTGCAGAGTTTCGAAGCTGGATTCCCATCCTTCAGATGGGAGGAGACGGCATAAGAGCAAAACAAAAATAATGTGTGTTCTTACAGGGCACTGCCGCTTCCGAGCACAGCTTAAAAGGTGCTTCTCTCTCTCTCTGTCTCTGGTTGTCCAGCACTGATTTATTTGTACCACTTTTTTTTTTGTTTGAAGGGTAACTTTTCACCTCTGCTGCCTGCCCAGTGCGAAAAGATCGGATTTTGATAGCAGGATGGAAGGAGCGGGGAGGGGGGGAAGGTGGGTGGCAGGAGTTGGACTCGGGCCACCCGAGTTAATTGCGAACCATTTGCCTTTCTAACCTGGGATGAGAGACTGACTGGTGTAAATTTTAAGGCGAGCTTAGATTTGGGTCTCGCTCTCCTCCTCTCCTCCTCCGCTCGTCCACTTCTCTCTGTCGGTAGAAAGGGAAAAGTTTGGTACCCCTCTTTTTTTTTTTGACAAAACACCCCTGGCTCTGCATCCACCTAACCCCATCCTCCCCACCTTCTCTCGGCCGCCACCGTACCTCCCACCCTGTAAACTTCCAACCGCGCGATTGGCAAAGAAACGTGTTTTTTTGGGGATGACGGTGGGCCTCCACACGGTGCTTATGAGCCTTGTCTTAATCGTATTGCTTTGTCGTTTTTTTTTTGCACCAGCCCACCCAAGAAAAGTAGGTTTTGCTTTGCTCTTGATGCGAGTCTCTCCCCCCCTTCCCTTCCCCGCAACCCCCCCCCCCACTCCTGTTTTAAATTTGAGATAATCTTCGCAAACTATTAGGTAACTTGGTATATGTGTGTGCGCGCGCGCGTGTGCGTATACACAGACCCGGCTTGAATCCACTGCGTTTTAAAACAAAAAGAATAAAACACGCGTTTTGTTATGCCTTGGAATTTGATGGTGTTTGCCTGTGAACTGCTTTGTGAGAATGAGTTGTGTGCGCGTGTGTGTGTGTGTGTGGGGAGACGAGGTGAATGACTAGCTTCCTTTCTGTGTTTGTCTGTGCGCGTGTGCTGTATGTATGAAGACGGCTGCAAAAGCGCTCGGGTGCCGGCGCGGCTGCCTAGTTTTCGCTGTAGGTTATGGCTGGCTCCGACCACATTTAAGTAAGTGGCTGAGCGACGGGACGAGACGTGGCGGCTGCCCCCTCTCGGTCGTAAACTTTATGTCACTCGCAGCACCGAATTCCAGCTGTTAAATGTTTGCAGGGTGGGACAGAGAGAGAGGGTCTATCATTACTCTGAATAATTAAAATGCAAACCAGTTCAAAATAAAGTTAACCTTACAAAGAGTTGTTCTCTCCATGTTGCTTCATTTCTGCACGTTTCGTGGTTTCAAGCGCAAAACCCTCCAGAGGTGCATGTCCATCCTCACCTCTTTCCCCCACAGGGCCAATCCCAGCACAAACTGGTATTTTCACAGGAACAGACCCTTTGGCCTCAAGCCTGTGCCAACCATGATGCCCTAGCTAAAACTAAAAACAAACCACCTGCCCTTACTTGGTTTCTATCCCTCTCTGAGGGAGTTGGACTATGAAGAGAGACTAATTAGACTGGGTCTCTACTTGTTGGAGTGTAGAAGGATGAGGGGGGGAATCTTATAGAGACGTATAAGATAATGAAGGGGATGGCTAGGGTAGAGGTAGAGAGATTCTTCTTGCTTAGAAAGGATAGCAGGACTAGAGGGCACAGTCTCAAGATAAGGGGGGAGTGCAGTTTAGATCAGAGTTGAGGAGGAACTTCTTCACTCAAAGGGTGGTAAATCTTTGGAATTCTCTGCCCGTTGAAGTGGTGGAGGCTACCTCGCTAAATATATTTAAGTCATGGGTAGATAGGTTTCTGATAGACAGGGAATTAAGGGTTATTGGGGGGGAAAAGTGGAACTGATCCACTTCAGATCAGCCATGATCTTGTTGAATGGTGGGGCAGGCTTGAAGGCCTACTCCTGCTCCATTCCCTCTTTACTCAGGTACCCATCCAGATGTCTCTTAAATGTTGCTGATGTGCCTGCTTCCACCTCTTCTGGCAGTGCGTTCCCACCATGGTGGGGGTGGGGGACTTCTCCCCTGCACACCTCCTTTAAACTTCCCCACCTTGAATCAGTGCCCCCTTTGTAATTGATACTTCCACCTTGGCAGAAAAAGCTCTGACCATCCACCCTGTCTATGTCTCTCATTGTTTCGCAGTTGAGGTCTCCTCTCAGCCTCTGCCTTTCCAGTGGAAATGATCCTAACCCATTCAACCTCTCCTCATAGGAAACACCCTCAAGAGCAGGCAACATGCCGGTGAACCTTCTTTGCACTATGCTTCCGCACCCTTCTGGTAGTGTGGCAGCCAGAATGGAAGGCGATACTCCAACTGTGGCCTAACCAAACTTTTTAATGGTTGCACCATGATCTGCCAACTCTTGTACTCAATGCCCTCTCTGATGAAGGCAAGCGTGCTGTATGCCACCTTAATCACTTTGGCCATCTGTTCGTATTGTTGGGGAACTGTGGATCTGAATGCTCAGATCCCTCTGTTAATGTTCCTAAGGGTTTTCACTGTAAGAAGTCTGACAACACCAGGTTTAAGTCCAACCGATTTATTTGATAGTAAACTCGCAAGCTTTCAAGGTTAAACTCTTCGTCAGGTGAATTGAGAGTTCTGGCCTCAGACAGAGCATATAAAGCTCAGACAGAGCATATAAAGCACAGACAGTTTACAGATTACTGATTAGAATGCGAATCTTTACACCTAACCTGCTATTCAAGTCTTAGTCACGGGCATTCAGCCTCTGACCTTCAGGTAAGCGTTCTCCAAGGCAGCCTTCATGACAGCGCAGAGTCACCGAGCAGAGACTGATGGCCAAGTTCTGCACGTGTGAGGACGGTCTCAACAGGGATCTTGGGTTCATGTCGCACTATCTGTAACCCCCATGACTTGCTTGGGTTTGCTAAACCTCACTGTACTGTCTGGAGACTACACATATCTCTTCAACCTGTGATCAGTGCTCCTTCCACACACATTGTTGGCCACTTTAAGACTTGAATAGCAGGTTAGGTGTAAAGATTCTCATTCTAATCAGTAATCTGTAAACTGTCTGTGCTTTATATGCTCTGTCTGAGGCCAGAACTCTCCATTCACCTGAAGAAGAGTTTAATCTCGAAAGCTTGTGAGTTTACTATCAAATAAATTGGTTGGACTTAAACCTGGTGTTGTCAGACTTCCTACTGTGTTTACCCCAGTCCAACGCCAGCATCTCCACATCATGACTCCTCAGGGTTTTGCCATTTACTGTGTGATTCACAGCTAAATTTGATCCTCCAAAATGCATCACCTTACATTTGTCCAAATTAAACTCTATCTGCCATATCTGTGCCCAAGTCTCCCAATCTATCTGTATCCCTCTGACACTATCAGCAACTCCACCAATATTTGTATTATCGCAAACTTAGTAACCAAGCCACCCACATTTTCTCCCAACTACAAACAGAAGTGACCCCCAGCACTAATCCCTGTGGAACATCACGAGCTATAGATCTCCATTCTGAAAGACACCCTTCCACCGCTGCTGTCTTGTCTCCTATAACCAAGACGTGGAGATACTGGGGTAAACACAGCAAGTCACGCAACACCAGGTTAAAAGTCCAACAGGTTTCTTCAGTAGTAAACGCCACTAGCTTTCGGGTGAGCCTGACAAAGGGGCAAACCCTGAAAGCTAGTGGTGTTTACTACCAAATAAAGCTGTTGGACTTTAACCTAGTATTGAGAGACTTCCTCCTATAACCAAGCCAGTTCTGTATCCATCTAGCTAGCCAGCCCACCCCAAATGCCATGTGATTTTAGTTTTTGTACCAATCTCATGTCAATAAACCTTCCTAAGGTCCACATAAACTACATCCACAACCCATCCTTCATCAACTATCTTTGTCACCTCTTCAAAAAAAAACCAGTCAAGTTGGTGAGACGTGACCTTCCCTGTACAAAACCACCCCCCCGCCTCCATGCAGCTTCTCTTGGGGCATTGCTCTGGCAGTTCTCAAACTCAGGCCTTTTTTAAAATTACAGAAGGCTCTGCACAAACAGGATGGCCCCACTTCTACAGAAAGCAAAACCAGAGAATATCAATTTCAGATGATCACCAAACCCAATGGGAGAGTGGAGGGGGGGGGGGCTCGCTCGAGTGGGGGCGGGGGAGTGGGGGAGGCTTGCTCCCGTGGTGGGGGCTCGCTCCCGTGGTGGGGGGAGTGGGGGAGAGTTGGGGGAGAGTTGGGGGCTCGCTCCATAGGGAGTGCTTCTGATGAAGAGGCAGTCAGAGGAAGGAGCACTGCTCGTAACACATGGGTGTCTGGCTGGCCAGTATTTATTGCCCACTCCTAGTTGCCCCTTGAGAAGGTGGTGGTGAGCTGCCGTCTTGCATCGCTGCAGCCCGCATGCTGTGGGTTGACCCACAATACGATTCAGGAGGGAATTCCAGGATTTTGACCCGGTGACTGCGAAGGGTCCGGAGGAAACCCATGCAGACACGTGGAGAATGTGCAGACTCCGCACAGGCGGTGACCCAAGCCGGGAATTAAACCCGGGTCCCTGGGACCCACATTCTCTCCGCCACTCCCCGTAGGAGCGAGTCCCACATTCTCCCCCACTCTCTGGGTGAAGAAATTTCTCCTGAATTCCCCGACCGGATTCCTCCGTGATTATCTGATATCGACGATCCTGAATGCTGGTCTCCCCACACAAGTGGAAACAAACTTCTCTATATCTGGCCTACCAAACTTTATAATCTTACAAACTTCGATCGGGGTCACCCATCAGCCTGAGATTTCTCAGAGAAAAGTAGTACTGCTGAGCTGAAAGTCAGGCACTTTCTACCCACCGAACTGGCCCGCATAACCAGCTCCGACAACAACACTGCAGCACAGGAACAGCAAGTTTCATTGCAAAGAAATGAGATTTAATTTCAGAGTATTGCTTCAATGCAAGGCCACCACATTTCAAAACCATTCTTGGTAGAAAACAAACATTCAGTTCAGACTTATCACTTCAATGATTCCAAAAGGCTTGCACTCGGATGGACAGACAAAGCAGATCCGGGAGGGAGTTTGGCAAACGGCTGAAAAGGAGACATTTGCACAGCCGCAGGAGGCAGCAGGGGGGTGAATTGGGTTGGTCTTTCAAGAGCTGGCACAGACAGGATGGGCCGAATAGCCCACATGTTATATCATGGAATCCCTACAGTGCAACTGTTCATGGTCCACTGCGCAGTCATTAGAAAACTTCATCCGGGTCGTAAAAGGACAGGTGCCTTCAGCACAGGGTTAGATACAGAGTAAAGCTCCCTCTACACTGTCACCCCCATCAAACACTCCCAGGACAGGTACAGCACGGGGTTAGATACAGAGTAAAGCTCCCTCTACACTGTCCCCCCATCAAACACTCCCAGGACAGGTACAGCACGGGGTTAGATACAGAGTAAAGCTCCCTCTACACTGTCCCCCCATCAAACACTCCCAGGACAGGTACAGCACGGGGTTAGATACAGAGTAAAGCTCCCTCTACACTGTCCCCCCATCAAACACTCCCAGGACAGGTACAGCACGGGGTTAGATACAGAGTAAAGCTCCCTCTACACTGTCCCCGCATCAAACACTCCCAGGACAGGTACAGCACGGGGTTAGATACAGAGTAAAGCTCCCTCTACACTGTCCCCCCATCAAACACTCCCAGGACAGGTACAGCACGGGGTTACATACAGAGTAAAGCTCCCTCTACACTGTCCCCCCATCAAACACTCCCAGGACAGGTACAGCACGGGGTTAGATACAGAGTAAAGCTCCCTCTACACTGTCCCCCCATCAAACACTCCCAGGACAGGGTTAGATACAGAGTAAAGCTCCCTCTACACTGTCCCCCCCATCAAACACTCCCAGGACAGGTACAGCACGGGGTTAGATACAGAGTAAAGCTCCCTCTACACTGTCCCCGCATCAAACACTCCCAGGACAGGTACAGCACGGGGTTAGATACAGAGTAAAGCTCCCTCTACACTGTCCCCCCATCAAACACTCCCAGGACAAGTACAGCACGGGGTTACATACAGAGTAAAGCTCCCTCTACACTGTCCCCCCATCAAACACTCCCAGGACAGGTACAGCATGGGGTTAGATACAGAGTAAAGCTCCCTCTACACTGTCCCCCCCATCAAACACTCCCAGGACAGGTACAGCACGGGGTTAGATAGAGTGCACCTCTGCCACCTTTTACTCGCAATGAGATTGTTAGTATGGTCCCATATTTGGAGGCAGTTTTGGTGCCTTTGGCCTGTCTGAAGTTCAGGGAATTTTGAAACTTACACGATCTGGATGACCAGTTACATTAGAAATAGATTGAACAAAGAAAATTACAGCACAGGAACAGGCCCTTCGGCCCTCCAAGTCTGTACCAACCGCGCTGCCCGAGTGAACTAAAACCCCCTACCCTTGCGGGGACCATATCCCTCTATCCCATCCTATCCATGTATTTATCAAGACGTCCTTTGAAAGTCACTACCGTATCCGCTTCCACTGCCTCCCCCGGCAACGAGTTCCAGGCACCCACCATCCTCTTAAAAAAAAACTTGCCTCGTACACTCTCAAACTACAACAGACACACACACAATTGCAACATTCCAGAAGCAGCCAGCAATCGACTGGTTAAGAACACTGCATTCTCTCTCTCACAAATAGATATACGTGAGCAGATACCTTCTCCACGTGCATCTCCATCCAAGGGAGACAGTCAGTCATGAGTTCAAAGCTCCACCCAGGGGTTTCAACAGCACGCCCGAGACTTGTCCACAAACCCATGATGTGGAGATGCCGGCGTCAGACTGGGGTGGGCACAGTAAGAAGTCTCTCAAACACCAGGTTAAAGTCCCGACAGGTTTCTTTGGTAGCACGAGCTTTCGGAGCGCTGCACGTGGTGAAGGAGCAAAGCTACGAAAGCCCGGGCTATCAGATCAACCTGTGGGGGCTTTAACCCGGGGTCTGAGAGAGAAATTTGAGGCCAGCTTTCTGGGTGCAGCAGTGTCTGAGCTACCATCTATCCTTGGTTAGAACGTGAACCCCACAACCTCCCCTGTCAGTCTGACTGGGCGAGAGAGATCCCACGGTGAGTATCGGATTGGGGGGGGGGGGGGGGGGGGGCAGATCTCCCCCCATCGATATTTATCCCTCAAACAAACAAGCTTCAGAAGCCGGATGATGGGGGCTGTTCCGCTTACTGCGGGGGGCAGGGGACTCTGGCTGTGTAGCAGCAGAGTTGCTTTTCAGAATGTACCTCCCTCTTCCTGAGGCACATGAGGGAGGGACCGAGGTGTCGATACCACTCAATCTGACACGGTTCAGTCAGACAGACAGTGGCGGAGAGGAGTGGGGAGCGAGCGACACTCTCCGGGAAGAGGTTAGTGCGACGAGTAAAATCAGATACTCGCACACAGTTCAATTCCTGTTTCCTGACACACAAACTACAGCCCCTCCCTCCCCTGACACACACACACACACACAAGCACCAGACAGACATCCCCCCAACACACAGGCAGTAGACAGACATCACCTGACATACACTCCAGACAGGCACCACCTCACCCACCCCCCACCCTACCAAACACACACAGGCAGCAGACAGACATCCCCCCGACACACAGGCGGTGGAGACATCCTCTGACACACACACACCAGACAGGCAACACCACCCCCACCACCACCTCCCCCCTCCAACCCCGGAACACACAGGCAACAGACAAGCAGCACACCCCCCCCCCTCCTTGAAACACAGACAGCAGACAGGCAACACCCCACCCCACCACACACAGACACACACACACAGGCAGCAGACAGGCACCCCCCCCGACACACAGAGCAGACATCTCCAACACACACACACGCACAGACATCTCCTGACACACACACACACAGACATCTCCTGACACACACACACAGGCAGCAGACGGGCACCCCCGACACACCCACACACACACACACAGCAGACATCTCCTGACACACACACACCCCCCCCATACACACAGCAGACAAGACTCCTCCAGCCTTCCCCCCAACATACACACACAGCAGACAGATCTCTTATACACACACACACACACACAATTTACTTCACCAAAAGGCAGGGCTAAAATCCGGAATAACTGTTTATAAACGAAAGCTGAGTGGAAACTTGCAGAGTGACTGTCACAGGAGCTACAGACTGAACTCTGCACAGGAGCCCAGCTACAAGAGTGTTCCAACATCCCAGTTAGAAAAAAATCCCAAAACCTTTGCTCTTCTGGATCCCAGATACACACACACACACACACACACACACACACACACAAAAAAAATCAAACTTTAGCAAAACTTTCACATGGGATCCGACAATTGGGGGTGGGGGCAAAAAATAGCATCAGCACTTGAACTGAAACCCAACCCATCACTGCCAGCTGGTCACTGGGATTACAGACACCAAAACCACCCCCCCCACCTCCACATTTACAATCGGTGCTTAAATGGACACACATTTGCCACAATCTGTATCTGACTTCCAACAAAGCGGACAAAGGGTGCGTCTTGAGTGTGACGGTTCCATCATCTCTTCCTCTTTGCCATTCACTGCCACACGGAGCCGGGATGGGATTTGAGGCGGGGGGGGGGGGGTATGCGTTGAGGGGCTGCCGTGGCTGTTCCAGGAGCAGTTACTGATGGTAGTAACGCTGCCCTTGGCTGTGTGTAAGGTAGGGGTGGCGAGGCGCTGTCTGGCTTGTTGTTTGGAAACCAGCCTGGAAAAGATGCAAGACAAGACCTCCAGTGAGAGAAGATCCAAAGAACAAAGGAAGAGGCCCTTCGGCCCTCTGGCCCTGTGCTAATCACGATGCCCTGATTAAATAAACCTTCTGCCTTTACTCAGTCCAAATCCCTCTATTCCCGTATCCATCCAGACGGCCCTTAAATGTTGCTGATAAGCCTGCTTCCACCTCCTCCTCCAGCAGCACGTTCCAGGCACCCACCACTCTGCGTGACACCACCTCCCCCTCACATCTCAGAGAATCATAGAATCCCTGCAGAGCAGAAGGAGGCCATTCGACCCATTGAGTCTGCACCAGCCACAATTTCACCTGGGTTCTATCCCCATAATCCCATGCATTTGCCCTAGCTAGTCCCCCTGACATTAAAGAGGCAATTTAACATGGCCAATCCACCTAACCTGCACATCTTTGGACACTAAGGGACAATTTAGCATGGCCAATCCACTTAACCTGCACATTTTTGGACACTAAGAGGCATTTTAGCATGGCCAATCCACCTAACCTGCACATCTTTGGACACTAAGAGGCATTTTAGCATGGCCAATCCACCTAACCTGCACATCTTTGGACACTAAGGGACAATTTAGCATGGCCAATCCACCTAACCCGCACATCTTTTGGACTGTGGGAGGAAACACACGCAATCACGAGGAGAATGTGCAAACTCCACACGGACAGTGACCCGAGCTGGGAATCGAACCCGGGTCCCTGGCGCTGTTAGGCTGCAGTGCTAACCACTGTACCACCGTGCCCACCCCACCCTCCGCCGGCCCCCCCCCCCCCCCCCCCAAACCAAAATATCCTCCAAACCTGAAACCAGGTCAGAAGTCAGCCGGCTGAGGACTCCGCGCACAGTGACACTCATGAGGTGGTCACCTCCACGTGCAGGTTAGGTGGATTGGCCATGCTAAATTGCCCCTTAGGTGTCAGGGGGGACCAAGTAGGGTAAATAAGTGGGGTTACGGAGATAGGGCCTGGGTGGGATTGCAGTCAGGGCAGATTCGATGGGCCGAACGGCCCCCCTTCTGCACCACAGGGAATCTCTGATTCGAACAGCACATTCCTGTATCATTCGCCGCCGGAAGAATAATCCCTGATTAACAGTGGCAGGAGCCGTCAGTAAACTCCCAGCGACGTGCTGTAACTGAGCCCTTTACAGAGAGAGAGTTACTCACCGGGAGGGCTTGCTGAGGGGACGTCCCGTGAGGGAAGCCTCCAGGTGACGCTGGTCTTGGTGTGTGGACGTAAGCTAGCCCTGCCTGTAAGAGATGAGAAGAGACCTTGTTAAAAACGGGGCTGCTGGAAATATCACTGAGTCCACAGTCACAGGATTGAGCTCAAACCTTGTCTTCATCGTTGCGAATAACGCTTCCTTGCCAGAAGCTGGCTATGTTGAGGGGGGGGTGGGATCAGAGAGTCGCAGGAGGGCCAGCCAGCTCTCTCTGACCCTGCCCTGCGGCAGGCTGTCGCTCAAAGGGAGCTGGATCCTTACCCGGTTTGGGAATAACAGACCGACAGGAAGGACAGCCAGGCTCACGGCGCTGGAAGGTGTTTTAAAAATCCCAGCCGACAGACAGTGATGCAAAGGGCTGATGAGGTCAGCGAGTCTGAGGACTGAGGAATCTGGGACGTTATTCCCACCGACCACCCAAACAAATCACAGATCGCGGCCTGACCGGGTTTACAGTACAGCTGGCTCGCAATGGAATGTACTGCCAAGCAAGGTGGTTGAGGCAGACACACTAGGGTTGTTTAAGACTTATCTAGGTTGCCACATGAGCGGACTGGGAATAGAGGGATACAAACGAATGGTCTAGTTGGGCTCACGAGCGGCACAGGCTTGGAGGGCCGAAGGGCCTGTTCCTGTGCGGTATTGTTCTTTGTTCAATGTTGCTCCCTCTGGCCCCCATTGGCCCCTGGCAGCACGTACGCGCCAGCCCCCTCCCCCTCCAGTGGCACCCGCCCAGTGGGAGTGAACGGGAAGGGGTTTGGGACCATTGGGATTGTGTGTAGTGGGAGTGAACGGGAAGGGGTTTGGGACCCATTGGGATTCCGTACAACGGGAGCGAATGGGAAGGAGTTTGGGTCCATTTGGATTGTACACAGAGGGTGAACGGGATCCAATGGGATTGTACACATGGGGATTCTCAGGAAGGGGTTTGGGTCCATCAGGATTGCGTACAGTGGGAGTGAATGGGAAGGAGTTTGCTTCTAATGGGATTGCGTCCAATGGGAAGGGGTTTGGGTCCATTGGGATTGTGTACAGTGGGAGTGAATGGGAAGGGGTTTGGATCCATTGGGATTGTGTACAACGGGAGCGAATGGGAAGGGGTTTGGGTCCATTGGGATTGTGTACAGTGGGAGTGAATGGGAAGGGGTTTGGCTCCATTGGGATTGTGTGCAATGGGAGCGAATGGGAAGGGGTTTGGCTCCATTGGGATTATGCAACGTGGGAGTGAATGGGAAGGGGTTTGGGTCCATTGGGATTGTGTACGACGGGAGCGAATGGGAAGGGGTTTGGGTCCATTGGGATTGTGTGCAATGGGAGCGAATGGGAAGGGGTTTGGGTCCATTGGGATTATGTAACGGGAGTGAACGGCAAGGGGTTTGGGTCCATTGGGAATGTGTCCAATGGGAAGGGGTTCGGTGCATTGGGAATGTGTACAGTGGGTGTTGTTTGTCCAAAGCAATGTTGGACTGGGGTGGATGTCTGTTGTCCGAGGCTGAATGGGGATGTGAGAACAAGGCCAGAAGGTGACATACTGAATCAGTGAATCCGGACTGTTGGTTTGCATGTTCCAGCTGCTTCTGTAGTGGAATAGCTGTACTTGGGGGAATGAAGCCTGGAATGGAGAGAGAGAGAAAGATATGGATTAGAATATGGAGTAAGGATATATAAAAAAAGCGCCTTCGGTAGCTCATAGCACCAATAATTGATTGATAAGGGCATCAATCTGGTCAAAATGTCTTTTTTCATTCACTCATGGGACATGGGTGTCGCTGGCTGGACCAGCATTCACTGCCCATTCCTAGTTGCCCCTTGGGGGGCAGTTGAGAGTCAACCACATTGGCTGTGGTTCTGGAGTCACATGTAGGCCAGACAGGGTAAGGACGGCAGATTTCCTTCCCTAAAGGAACTAGATGGGTTTTCCCGACAACGGGTCATCAGTAGGTTCTTAATTCCAGATACTTTTTGCTGAATTCAAATTCCAGCAGCTGCCGTGGCGGGATTCGAGCCCGGGTCCCCAGAGCACGACTGGATTACTATTTCAGCGACTGTACACTACGCCGCTGCCTCCTCCCCCCCACCCCAAAACTGTTTGTGTACACGTACAGCGTGGATCAACACTTCCTCGTCACAGGGAATTAGTGTGGATCAACAAGCAACAGCAGTAAGCACTGCTGCCTCTCAGCGCCAGGGATGTGGTTCGATTCCTGGCTTGGGTCACCATCTGTGCAGAGTCTGCACGTTCTCCCCATGCCTGCGTGGGTTTCCTCCCATACTCCAAAGACATGCGGGTTAGGTGGAGTGGCCGTGCTAAATTGCCCCTTAGTGTCCAAAAGTACGCGGGTTAGGCGGATTGGCCATGTTAAATTGACCCTTAGTATCCAGAGATGTGCAGGTTAAATGCTTGGGTTTAAGGTATTTGGGTGGGTGAGTCTGGAATCGATGCAGACTCGATGGGCAGAACGGCCTGCTTCTGCACTGTAGGGATTCTATGATTCAACATTACCATTGCTGATCCCCCATTTCAATCATCCTGTGGTTTTACTATACTTTAGATCTGGGGACCCACAGCGCCAGGGATCCATGATCGATTCCCGGCTCGGGTCACTGTCTGTGTGCAGTTTGCACGTTCTCCCCATGTCTGCGTGGGTTTCCTGCAGAAGCTCTGGTTTCCTCCCGTAGTCCAAAGACGTGCTGGTTAAGTGGATTGGCCATGCTAAATTGCCCCTTAGCGTCAGGGGGACTAGCTAGGGTAAATGCACGGGGATAGGGCCTGGGTGGGATTGTTGTTGGTGCAGACTCGATAGGCTGAATGGCCTCCTTCAGCACTGTACATAAGAACATAAGAAATAGGAGGAGTAGGCCATCTAGCCCTTCGAGCCTGCCCTGCCATTCAATAAGATCATGGCTGATCTGAAGTGGATCAGTTCCACTTTCCCGCTTTCTCCCCATAACCCTTAATCTCCTTGCCTACCAAAAACCTACATACCCGTGTCTTAAATATATTTAGCGAGGTAGCCTCCACCACTTCAACGGGCAGAGAATTCCAGAGATTCACCACCCTTCGAGTGAAGGAGTTCCTCCTCAACTCCGTTCTAAACTGCACCCCCCCCTTATCTTGAGGCTGTGCCCTCTAGTCCTGCTGTCCTTTCTAAGCAGGAAGAATCTCTCTACCTCTACCCTATCCATCCCCTTCATCATCTTATACGTCTCAATAAGATGCCCCCTCATCCTTCTAAACTCCAACGAGTACAAGCCCAGTCTATCCAGCCTCTCCTCATAGCTCAACCCCCTCAACTCCGGTATCAGCCTAGTGAACCTCCTCTGCACTCCGTCCAAGGCCAAAATATCCTTGCGCAAGTGCGGCGACCAAAACTGCACACAGTACTCCAGTTGCGGCCTCACTAGTACCCTGTACAGTTGCAGCAAGACCTCCCTACTTTTATATTCAATCCCTCTCGCTATGAAGGCCAACATCCCATTCGCCTTCCTGATCACCTGCTGCTCCTGTAGGCTGGGTTTTTGCGACTCATGCACAAGGACCCTCAGATCCCTTTGCACCGTAGCATGCTGCAGCTTTTCACCCTTTAAATAGTAGTCTCTCCTACTATTATTCCTACCAAAGTGGATAACCTCACACTTGCTAACATCATATTCCATCTGCCAGGTCCTCGCCCACTTGCTCAGCCTATCCAGATCCCTCTGCAGACTTTCTACACCCTCCGCACAATTTGCTTTTCCACTTATCAGTACGGATTCTATTCTATTCAAAAACCTATTTCCTTACTAAATATGTTCAGTGATTTTGCATCCACAGCCCTCTGTGGTAGAGTGCTCCGCAGGTTCACCACCCTGAGTGAGGAGCTTTCTTCACATGGCTGTCCAAAATGGCATACCAGTAACCTGAGAACGTGACGCCTTGTTCTACACTCCTTCCAGCCAGAGAAAGCAATGGCCCCCGCCACTGCATCCAGTGCACACAGCCCACCACCCCCGCACTCAGTGTGCACAGACCCCCCCCCCGCATCCAGTGCACACAGACACCTCCCACCCCCCGCATCAAGGGTGACTTCATAGAGGTCCACAAGATTATGAGGGGCACGGACAGAGTGGACAGTCAGATGGTCTCCCCTCGGGTAAAAAAAATCAAGTACTAGGGGACATAGATTTAAGGTGTGGGGCGGGGGAGTTTAGAGGAGATGTGCGAGGCAAGTTTTTTTACACAGAGGGTGGTGAATGTCTGGAACGCGCTGCCCGGGGAGGTGGTGGCAGCGGGTACGATAGTGGCATTTAAGGGGCAACCGGATGAATAGGATGGGAATGGGAGGATAGGGACTCCGTAAGCGCATACGGTTTTACTTTAGACAGGCATCACGGTCACTGCAGGCTTGGAGGGCCTGCTTCTGTGCTGTACTGCTCTTTGCTTTGAAACTGGAGCACCCGGAGGAAGCCCACACAGACACGGGGGGGTGGGGGAGAACATGCAGACTCCGCATAGACGGTGACCCAAGCTGGGAATCGAACCCGGGTCCCTGGCACAGTGAGGCAGCAGTGCTAACCACTGTGCCACCCTTCCCCCAGTTGCTTTAACTGTTCCAACTCTGCCTCTACTTTAGCACATAAGGGGCCGGTCGTGCTTTGGGATATTGAGGTTGGGTCCCACACCCCTGAATTCTTCTAAACTCCGGTGGATACAAGCCCAGCAGACTCAATCTCTCTTCATAAGACAATCCTGCCATCACAAGAATCAGTCGGGCGAACCTTCGCTGCACTCTATGGTAAGTATGTCCTTTCTTAAGTAAGGAGGCCAACTCCTCATATTAGCCAAGTCACACCTACGCAGTTTAACTTATTTGAATTTAAGACCACAGTTTCAGCTCAGGTTTCTTCACTTCCCATCCTAATCACAAACTCTCTCACGTTATGATCACTCTTGCCTAATGTACCCAGCACAACAAAATTATTAATGAACCCTTCTCATTACACACTACCAAATCGAGCACAGCATCTTCCCCATTTGGTTCCGCGACATACTCGTCTTAAAAAAACATCTCGTGCACACTCCGCGAACTCATCCACCACAGTATTATTGCTAATGTGGGACGGCACGGTGGTTAGCAGTGCTGCCTCACAGCGCCAGGGACCTGGGTGCGATTCCCAGCCTCAGGTCACTGTGTAGAGTTCGCACGCTCTCCCCACGTCAGCATGGTTTCCTCCAGATGCTCCAGTTTCCTCCCACTCCAAAGATGTGCAGGTTAGCTGGATTGGCCATGCTAAATTGCCCCTTGGTGTCCAAAGGTGTACAGGTTAGGTGGATTGGCCATGCTAAATTGCCCCTTGGTGTCCAAAGATGTGCAGGTTAGGTGGATTGGCCATGCTAAATTGCCCCCTTAGTGTCCAAAGGTGTATGGGTTAGGTGGATTGGCCATGCTAAATTGCCCCTTGGTGTCCAAAGGTGCATGGGTTAGGTGGATTGGCCATGCTAAATTGTCATCGACTTCAGGGAGTCAAAAGGAGAACATGCCCCTCTACATCAACTGGACGAAGTAGAAAGGGTCAAAGCTTCAAGTTTTTAGGTGTCCAGATCACCAACTTGTCCTGGTCCCCCCATGCCAATACCATAGTCAAGAAAGCCCACCATTTTCTCAGAAGACTAAGGAAATTTGGCACGTCAGCTACGACTCTCAACTTTTACAGATGCACCATAGAAAGCATTCTTTCTGGTTGTATCACAGCTTGGTACGGGCTCCTGCTCTGCCCAAGACCGCAAGGAACAACAAAGGTCGTGAACGTAACCCAAGCCTCCCATCCATTGACTCTGTCGACACTTCCCGCTGCCTTGGGAAAAGCAGCCAGCATAATTAAGGACCCCAGACAGTCTCTCTTCCACCTTCTTCAGTCAGGAAAAGATACAAAAATCTGAGGTCACGTACCAACCGACTCGAGAACAGCTTCTTCCCTGCTGCCGTCAGACTTTTGAACTGACTTACCTCGCGTTAAGTTGATCTTTCTCTACACTCTAGCTATGACTCTCGTTTCGTTCTCTATGAACGGTATGCTTTGCCTGTATAGCGTGCAAGAAACAATACTTTTCACTGCACGTAAATACATGCGATAATAATAAATCGGATCAAATTGCCCCTTAGTGTCAGGGGGACTAGCTAGGATAAATACATTGATTAATTGGGATAGGGTCTGGGTGGGATTATGGTCGGTGCAGACTCGATAGGTCGAATGACCTCCTCCTGCACTATAAGATTCTGTCTTTTGCCAGTCTATATGTAGATTACAGTCATCCACAAATACTGTAGTACTCTTGTTACATGAGTCTCGAATTTCTTGTTTAATGCCATTCCCTACCTCATCACTACATTTGGAAGCCTATAGATAACTCCCACTCATGTTTCCTTGCTGCTCCTGAACTCCGTCCAGACTTTTGAATGGACTTACCTTGCATTTAGTTGCTCTTTCTCTACACCCTGGATATAACACGATATTCTGCGCTCACCGATTCTACATTGAGATTTTCTGAATACCTCTCCCATTTGTCTGTTCTTCCTAAATATTGTGGTGATACAGTAATATTGCTATATAGAGAATCCCTACAGTGCAGAAGAGGTCATTCGGCCCATCAAGTCTGTGCCAGAGCACCTTAACCAGGCCCACTCCCCACTCTTCCACCTTGGTCAATCCATCTAACCCCCACATCATCACATTCTGGGAGGAAACGGAAAACGTGTCCCATGCGGACATGGGGAGAATGTGCAAACTCCACACAGTCACTTGAGGAAAGGATGTGTAGATAGTTTGAGTCATGTTGAGATCAAAAAGGAGAAGGTATTGGGTTCTTGAGAAACATCAAGGTAGACAAGTCTTCAGGGCCTGATGGGATATACCCCAGAATACTGAGAGCGGCAAGAGAGGAAATTGCTGGGACCTTGAGAGAAATCTTTGTACCGTCACTGGCTACTGGGGAGGTCCCCAAGGATTGGAGAATAGCCACTGTTGTTCTTTTATTTAAGGAGGTTAGCAAGAATAATCCAGGTAATTACAGGCCAGTCAGCCTCACATCAGTGGTAGGCCATAAAACATTACAGCGCAGTACAGGCCCTTTGGCCCTCGATATTGCGCCAACAAGTGGAACCAATCTAATAACCCTCTAACCTAAAACATTTCCAATATTATTTGTATGCCTATCCACTGACCATTTGAACGCCCTTAAAGTTGGCGAGTCCACAACTGCTGCAGGCAGGGCATTCCACACCCTTACTACCCTCTGGGTAAAGAACCTACCTCTGACATCCGTCCTATAATTACCACCCCTTAATTTAAAGCTATGTCCCCTCGTGTTAGCCATCACTATCCGAGGAAAAAGGCTCTCACTGTCCACCCTATCTAACCCTCTGATCATCCTGTATGCCTCAATTGGGTCACCTCGTAAACACTCTTAACGAAAATAACCTCAAGTCCCTCAGCCTTTCCTCATAAGACCTTCCCACCATACCAGGCAACATCCTGGTAAACCTCCTCTGCACCCTTTCCAATGCTTCCACACCTTTCTTGTAATGCGGCGACCAGAACTGTACGCAATACTCCAAGTGCGGCCGCATCAGAGTTTTGTATAGTTGCAACATGATCTCAAGGCTTTGAAATTCAATCCCTCTCCCAATAAAAGCTAACACACCATACGCCTTCTTAACAACCTTATCAACCTGGGTGCCAACTTTCAAGGATCTATGCACACGTACACCGAGATCTCTCTGCTCGTCGACACTACCATGAGCCCTATATTCTGCATTCCTGTTACTCTTAAAAGTGAATCACCTCACACTTTTTCGCATTATCCTCCATTTGCCACCTCTCAGCCCAGCTCTGCAGCTTATCTATGTCCCTCTGCAAACTGTAACATCCATCCTCACTGTCTACAACTCCTCCAACTTTGGTGTCGTCAGCAAATTTACTAACCCATCCTTCTACACCCTCATCTAGGTCATTTATGAAAATGACAAACAGCAGTGGCCCCAAAACAGATCCTTGAGGTACACCACTTGTAACTGAACTCCAGGTTGAATATTTCCCATCAACCACCACCCTCTGTCTTCTATCAGCTAGCCAATTCCTGATCCAAACGGCTAAATCACCCTCAATCCCATGCATCTGCATTTTCTGCAGTAGCCTACCATGGGGAACCTTATCAAACGCTTTGCTAAAATCCATATACACCACGTCAACTGCCTGACCCTTATCCACCTCTTTGGTCACCTTCTCAAAGAACTTGATAAGGTTTGTGAGGCACGACCTACCCTTCACAAAACCGTGTTGACTATCTCTAATCAATTTAATTCTCTCTAGATGATTATAAATCCTATCTCTTAAAATTCTTTCCAAAACTTTGCCCACAACAGAAGGAAGGCTTACCAGTCTATGATTCCCAGGACACCCGGAGGAAACCCAAGCAGACAAGGGGAGAACATGCAAATTCCACACCGACGGTGACCCGAGCCGGGAATCAAACCTGGAACCCTGACGCTGTGAGGCAAGTGTTAACCATATATATTTATACAAAGTTTGCAACCTACATATGCAACATGCACACACTTAGTAACCTGTGCAGCCTACAGAAACAAGGGCACCAGATATCTGGGGAACACCACCACTTGGAGGCTCCCCTCTGAGCCTCTCACCATCCTGGCGGAAAGTTTATTTATTAGGCATGAATAAGCCTACGTTAACACTGCAATGAGGTTACTGTGAAATTTCCCTGGTCACCACACTCCGGCGCCTGTCTGGGTTAACGCAGCCTAACCAGCACGTCTTTCAGACTGTGGGAGGAAACCCGCGCAGACACGGGGTGAACGTGCAGACTCCACACAGACAGTGACCCGAGCCAGGAGTCGAACCCGGGTCCCTGGCGCTGTGAAGCAGCAGTGCTAACCACTGTGCTACCTCCCCTTGGAAAAAGACTTGGAAACACATCAGCCTTTCCTCTTCTGTCGCTGGGTCAAAATCCTGGGCCTCCCCCCTCCACACATAGCACGCTGGATGCACCTACACATCAGGCTCCTGGCGCCGTGAGGCAGCAGTGCTAACCACTGTGCCACCAAAGGCCGGAACAGACAGATTTTCAGTCCCTCGGGGAATCAAGGGGTACGGGAAGCAAGCAGGAAATATCAGTCAAGATTGGCAAGAATACTGGGGGAAGGTTCGATGGGCTGAATGGTCTCCCCAGTTCTATTTTTAAGTACAGGCCACTAAGAGTTACGAGTGAGCGCTGCAGCTCCAGAGGTGAGGAGCAGGGCTGAACAGTGATCACCCACACGGTTGAATAGCTAGTGGCTGCTGCTGCCGCCGATCACATCACTGCAACAAGACGGACAGACTGCGATTACCTTGCTGAGGGGTGAAGTGGCCGTGCACAGCGTACGCGGTCTGCTGGTGGGGGAGGTAAGCAGACATTGCCTGGAAAGCAGAAGGTCCTGCTTCAAAACAAAACACAGAGAGGAGAAAGGTTAACAACCGCAACTTACATTCAGAGATTCACCCCCCCACCCCCCCCCCACCCCACCCCCCCCACCCCACCCCCACCCCCCCCACCCCACCCCCCCCCCACCCCACCCCCCCCACCCCACCCCCCCCACCCCCACCCCCACCCCACCCCCCCCCCCCCACCCCCCCCCCACCCCCACCCCCACCCCCACCCCCCCCCCCCCCACCCCCCCCCCCCCCCACCCCCCCCCCCCCACCCCCACCCCCCCGGGAGTCACAGCAGGAGACACTGGATTGAGAGCGGGGGGGGAAAGGGACAGACAGAGGGGCAGAAAAGGGGGGGAAAAGGGACAGAGGGGCAGAAAAGGGGGGGAAGGGACAGAGGGGCAGAAAAGGAGGGAAGGAGGGAGGGAAGTGAGACAGAGAAAAGGAGAAAGGCGTGCCACGAAGTTGGTGGCACTCAGTGTTCCTGGGCACAGTGGGCGTAAGCAGTGACTGACTCACCTCGAAGCTGCTGGCTGCTGGCGTAAGTGACAGCCTGGCCCGGTCCGTACGGGGGTCCGTGCTGGGGCTGGCTGACCGGGTAAGTACTATGTCCTGACTGGCCTGTCTGATACTGAGGGTGATCTGCCTGGGCTGCTGTGTATCCGGCCTGCACTGTGAATGCCCGGCTCTGAATCAAAATAGTGAGAGAGATCGAGTTAGAGAGACAGAACGAGGGAGAGGAAGACAGCGATTGACCAATAAAACAGAGAGAGAGAGAGAGAGAGAGTGAGGGAGGGAAATCCGGCCAGAGAAATTTCTGGGCCTGGGTAAAATGCTCCGTCAGAGTCAGAGCAGACTCGATGGGCCAAACGGCCTCTTCTGCACTGCAGGGGTTGTGAGGTATAAAGTTTATTTAACGCTCACTGCAATAAAGTTACAGTGAAAATCCCCTGGTCGCCAGAATCCAGCATCTGAATTTAGCACGGCCAATCCACCTAACCTGCACATCTTTGGACACTAAGGGGCAATTTAGCATGGCCAATCCACCTAACCTGCACATCTTTGGACACTAAGGGACAATTTAGCATGGCCAATCCACCTAACCTGCACATCTTTGGACACTAATGGACAACTTAGCCTGGCCAATCACCCTAACCCGCACGTCTTCCGAGTGTGGGAGGAAATGGGAGCACCCGGAGGAAACCCATGCAGACACGGGCAGAACGTGCAGACTCCACGTACACAGCGACCCAAGCACGGGAATCGAACACGGGTCCCTGGAGCCGGGAGGCAGCAGTGTCAACCACCATGCAGCCGCCCCCCCCCCCCCCCCCCCCCCACCCCCACCCCCGTGTCTCCTGAACCTCACTCCAAGCTCACCTAGGCCCAACCAGCCCTCAAGGGAAGATTTACCTGCGCGATGGCACCCGACGGGAACATCTGCGATTTCGGCCGATCTCCCAGCAGCCCCCCTGGTCTCCGTGACCTTCTGCAGGATAAGAACAAGGGGAAAGGTCAAGTGCCAACACCTCTTGGTGCCCGTCAGCCTGAAGGTTCAAACGCAGGGGGTGGGTGGGGGGCACCCACTGGTGTCTAATCAGAATGTGTGTGTATTTCAGCTGCTTCCTATGAGCTTGTCACAATGTGTTAGAGAGTCGCAGAGGTTACAGCATGGAAACAAGGCCCTTTGGCCCAACTTGTCCGTGCCACCCTCTTTATTTAACCCCCTAAGCTAGTCCCAATTGCCCGCGTTTGGCCCATATCACTCAATACCCATCGTACCCACGTAACTGCCCAAACACTTTTTAAAAGACAAAATTGTACCTGCCTCTACTACTACCTCTGGCAGCTCATTCTAGACACTCACCACCCTCTGTGTGAAAAAATTGCCCCTCTGGATCCTTTTGTATCTCTCCCCTCTCACCTTCAACCTAAGCCCTCTAGTTTTAGACTCCCCTACCTTTGGGAAAAGATATTGACTATCTAGCTGATCTATGCCCCTCATTATTTTATAGGCCTCTATAAGATCAACCCTCAGCTTCCTACGCTCCAGGGAAAAAAGTCCCAGTCTATCCAGCCCCTCCTTATAACTCAAACCATCAAATCCCGGTAGCGTAATAGTAAATCTTTTCTTCACTCTTTCGTTTAATAAAACCCTCTATAATAGGGTCAGCAGAACTGTACATAGTAAACAGCGGCTAGAGTCAGAGGTAGTTAGTGTGTCTGCCAACATTAGAGCACGCAGACCCACCACGTAGTCAGTGTGTCACAATGCAAAAATGACTCCTTGGATTTGCCACTGAGTATCGTCACAGAATCCCTACAATGCAGAAGGAGGCCATTCAGCCCATCGAGTTTGCACCAAACACAATTCCACCCAGGCCCTTTCCCCATAACCTCACATATTTACCCTGACTCTGGGATCAATTAGCACGGACAATCCACCTGACCTGCACATCTTTGGAGTGAGGGGGAAAACCGGAGCGTCCGGGGGATACCCACGCAGACACGGGGAGAACGTGCAGACTCTGCACAGACAGTGACCCGAGCCAGGAATCGAATCCGTGTCCCTGGTGCTGAGAGGCAGTGGTGCTAACCGCTGCGCCACCATGCCGTCCCTATGTTGTGCACGAATTAGGAGTAGGCCACTCAGCCCCTTGAGCCTGCTGCCCCATTCAATAAGATCATGGCTCAACACTACATTTCATCTGACATCCCATAACCTTTCACCCCTCCACCCTGCTCGTTAATCAATCTAGTTCTGCCTTAAAAATATTCAAAGACTCTGCTTCCGCTGCCTTGTGAGGAAGTGTGTTCCAGGGACCCACCACCCTTTTACGAGCAATAATTTCTCCTCCTCTGTCTTAAACAAGCCACCCCTTATTTTAAAGAGTGACGCCTAGTCCAGACTCTCCCACAAGAGGAAACATCCTCCACACACACACACACCGCCCCCCCCAATCCCTCCCTCCCCAAACCTCCACTCCCCTCAGGATCTTACGAATTTTGATCAAATGGCTTCTCGCTCTTCTCAACTCCTTGTGGACACAAATCGAACCTCTTCAGCCTTCCCTCACGAGAACCCACCCATTCCTGGTATGTTTCTTGTGTTCCGAGAACAGTACAGCACAGGAACAGGCCCTTCAGCCCTCTATGTTGTGCCCAACATGACGCCAAATTAAACTAATCCCTTCTGCTGGCCCTTGGTCCGCATCCTTTAATTCCTTGCATATTCATGAGCTTATCTAAAAGCCCCTTATTTGCCCCTATCGTATCTGCCTCCATCACCACCTCTGGCAGCGCGTTCCAGACACCCACCACTCTGTGTAAAAAAACCTTGCCCCTCACATCTCCTTTGAACTCCCCCCCCCCCCCTCACCTTCAGTGCATGCCGCCCCGCCGCGTATTAGACATTTCAACTCAGGGGAAGAAAGATTCTGACTGTCGACGCTATCTGTACCTCTGATCATTTTATAGACTTCTATCAGGTCTCCCTCAGCCTTTGCCACTCCAGAGAAAACAAGCCTAGTTTGTCCAGCTCTCCTCATAGCTCACCCCCTCTAACCCAGGCAGCATCCTGGTAAACGTCTTCTGCACTCTCTCCAAAGCCTCCACATCCTTCCTGTAGTGTGGTGACCAGAACTGAATGCAATACTCTGTAAGTGCAGCTGAACCAAAGTTTTATAAAGCTGCAACGTGATTTCCTGACTCTTGTACTCAGTGCCCCGACCAACAAAGGCAAGGGTGCCATACGCCTTCTTTACCAGCCTGTCTATTTGTGTGCCAATTTTGGGGAGCTATGGACTTGAACCCCAAGATCTCTTTGTATCTCAATGCCATTAATTGTATACTTACCCTCTACATTTGATCTCCCAAAGTGCACCTCTTCACACTTGCCCAGATTAAACTCCATCTGCCATTTCTCCGCCCATATCTGCAGCTGATCTACTAAATCCCGCTGTATCCTTTGACAGCGATGATTAAAATAACACTGTAGGCCAGACCTGCTGCTCCCAATCCCATTCTTCCCCACCGGAAAGTGGGGTTCAGGCGTGAGCAAGGCTGGACTGTGATGCCCCGACTGCTGGTCAGCCTGTTCTCTGTCATAGCCTGCTGGATGCAATGTATTGAATCACAGAGTCCCTACAACGCAGAAGGAGGCCATTCAGCCCATCGAGTCTGCACTGACAACAATCCCACCCAGGCCCTAGTTTCGTGACCCCACGTATCTAACCCCCTAAGGGGCATTTTAACATGGCCAATTCACCTAACCTGCACATCGTTGGACACTTAAGGGGCAATTTAGCATGGCTAATCCCCTTAACCCGCACATCTTTGACACTAAGGGGCAATTTAGCATGGCTAATCCCCTTAACCCACACATCTTTGGACACTAAGGGGCAATTTAGCATGGCTAATCCCCTTAACCCACACATTCTTGGACACTAAGGGGCAATTTAGCATGGCCAATCCACCTAACCTGCACATCTTTGGACTGTGTGAAGAAACCGGTGCACCCGGAGGAAACCCACGGAGAACGTGCAGACTCCACACAGTCACCCGAGGCTGGAATTGAACCCAGGTCCCTGGCACTGTGGAGGCAGCAGTGCTAACCACCGTGGCATGTAGTTTGGTACACAAGGGACTGCAGTGCCTCCTTTAGGTGAAGGGGGCAAACACAAGATTGATAATATTGGAGGTAAGCCACTGCATGAAATCTTCATGCACATCTGCTACTTTTAGAAGCATTCAGCACCTTTACTCTGTTCCCTCATTGTATTCACGAAAGTCTCTCAACGCCAGGTTAAAGTCCAACAGGATTATCTGGAATCATGAGCTTTCGGAACGCTGCTCTTTCACTCACCTGAGGAAGGAGCAGTGCTCCGCAAGCTCGTGGTTCCAAATAACCTGGTGTTATTCCAATAACTCTAACCTGGTGTTGGGAAACTTCTTACTGTGTCCACCCCAGTCCAACGCTGGCAACTCCACCTCCTGGCAATGATACAAAAAATTGGTCGGGTGCTCCGGTTTCCTCCCCACACCCCAAAGACGTGCTCTTAGGCTGATTGGCGTAACAAATTGTCCCTAAATTAGTCTTCCCTCGATCTGGTTTCCAATGTTGGAGTGCCATTAGCGCAGACAAGGGTCATGGGTGGAAGAGGGGACTCACAATGTTGAAATGGCGGCGCGGGCTCGTTGGGCCGAAGGGCCTGTTTCCCGTGCTGTGTTGTTCTTGAAGAGGATAGCTTTAGATTACAGGAACGTATAGATGGGCTGATGGGGGGGAAATGGACTTCAATCTGGATAAGCGCAAGATGATGGGAAGCACGACGGCACAGTCATTAGCTCTGCTGCCCACATCACCTGGGATCTGGGTTCAATTTCGGCCTTGGGTGACTGTCTGCGCGGACTCTGCACCTTCTCTCTGTGGCTGAGTTTTATTGATCGTCACACGTAGGCTGACATTAACACTGCAATGAAGTTACCGTGAAAATCCCCTAGCTGTCACACTCCGGCGCCTGTACGGGTAACACTGAGGGAGAATTTAGCACGGCCAATGCACCCTAACCAGCACGTCTTTCAGACTGTGGGAGGAAACCAGAGCACTCGGAGGAAATCCACGCAGACCAAGCTGGGAATCGAACACGGGTCCCTGGCGCTGTCGGGCAGCAGTGCTAACCCACTGTGCTGTCACGCAGGTTTCCTCCAGGTGCTCCGGATTCCTCCAAAGATGAATATGTAGGGATATGGGGGGGTAGGGCCTGGGTGGGATTGTGATCGGTGCAGACTCGCCGAATGGCCTCTTTCTGTACTGTAGAGTTTCTATGATTTCTATGAGCAGGTTGGGTTGTAATGATGTGTCGGGTGTGGGGGTCCCAGCAGGGTAAATATGTGGGGTTTATGGGGATAGGATCTGGATGGGATTGTGGTCAGTGCAGACTTGACGGGCCAAATGGCCTCCTTCTGCACCGTTGCGATTCTATAATGCACTCGGGCAGGATAAATAAGTTAAGGGAACAGCTGGAAACTCTGAACGTCAGAGGGAACTTAGTGTACCTGGACTGCGTCCCTTAAGGGTGCGAACAGGCAGATAAAGCAGTTATTTATTAGCCAAGACATTGCTCCTCCCATACCCAAGGGGCAGAGTCTTAAAGTGAGAGGCTGCCTCATCAGGGGTGATGTCAGGAAGCACCTTGAGGGGCTGAATGGCCCCCCCCCCAACCTTGTGCTATGATCTGAAGCGGTGTCACTGAGATGGTTGAAGGTGATCTTACCTTGGATGTTGATGAGGTGCTGGCTGGATTGGACAGCCAGTGCCTGCGGGTAGGTTGCCTGGGTTAGGGTGTTCATATCGCTAGAATGAAGCATACAGGACACAAAAAACAAACTCGGTTAGCTCAGCTGGAGGTTGTGCGCGCGCGTGTATACACACACACGGGTATCTCCCAATCACTGCACTGATCCTCAGAATCACAGGCGGCTGGCAGAGGGGAAAGAGTGACTGTACAATCAATCACTCAGCATTTCCCCCCATTAGATCATTGCTCCACTGGGATGCCAGAGTACGAGTCCTTCCACGTCCAAAACCCGACCCACACAAGGTGACTTGGGCTCAACGGTAAAGGACAGCTGCATCGGTGAGGCCCCCCTCCCCCCACTTCCCCATCCGGACATCAAGGAGGCCTGCCCCAATTCTCCCCCCAACCCCCCCCGGTCCGGACGTCGGGGAGCCCCCCCAACCCCCCCGTCCGGACGTCGGGGAGCCCCCCCACCCGCCCCCCCCGTCCGGACGTCGGGGAGCCCCCCCACCCGCCCCCCCCGTCCGGACGTCGGGGAGCCCCCCCACCCGCCCCCCCCGTCCGGACGTCGGGGAGCCCCCCCACCCGCCCCCCCCGTCCGGACGTCGGGGAGCCCCCCCACCCGCCCCCCCCGTCCGGACGTCGGGGAGCCCCCCCACCCGCCCCCCCCGTCCGGACGTCGGGGAGCCCCCCCACCCGCCCCCCCGTCCGGACGTCGGGGAGCCCCCCCACCCGCCCCCCCGTCCGGACGTCGGGGAGCCCCCCCACCCGCCCCCCCCGTCCGGACGTCGGGGAGCCCCCCCACCCGCCCCCCCCGTCCGGACGTCGGGGAGCCCCCCCACCCGCCCCCCCGTCCGGACGTCGGGGAGCCCCCCCACCCGCCCCCCCCGTCCGGACGTCGGGGAGCCCCCCACCCGCCCCCCCCGTCCGGACGTCGGGGAGCCCCCCCACCCGCCCCCCCCGTCCGGACGTCGGGGAGCCCCCCCACCCGCCCCCCCCGTCCGGACGTCGGGGAGCCCCCCCACCCGCCCCCCCGTCCGGACGTCGGGGAGCCCCCCCACCCGCCCCCCCCGTCCGGACGTCGGGGAGCCCCCCCACCCGCCCCCCCCGTCCGGACGTCGGGGAGCCCCCCCACCCGCCCCCCCGTCCGGACGTCGGGGAGCCCCCCCACCCGCCCCCCCGTCCGGACGTCGGGGAGCCCCCCACCCGCCCCCCCCCGTCCGGACGTCGGGGAGCCCCCCCACCCGCCCCCCCGTCCGGACGTCGGGGAGCCCCCCCACCCGCCCCCCCCGTCCGGACGTCGGGGAGCCCCCCCACCCGCCCCCCCCGTCCGGACGTCGGGGAGCCCCCCCACCCGGACGTCGGGGAGCCCCCCCACCCGGACGTCGGGGAGCCCCCCCACCCGCCCCCGTCCGGACGTCGGGGAGCCCCCCCACCCGCCCCCCCGTCCGGACGTCGGGGAGCCCCCCCACCCGCCCCCCCGTCCGGACGTCGGGGAGCCCCCCCACCCGCCCCCCCGTCGGACGTCGGGGAGGCCCCCAACCCCCCCCGTCCGGACGGCCCCCCACCTCCCCGTCCGGACGTCGGGGAAGCCCCCCCCCACTGCCAATCCGGATGTCGGGGAGGCCTGTCCCCACCTGGAGTCCAGACGTCGGGGAGGTCCCCCGTCTGGAGTCTGGATGTTGGGTTTATCTATTTTCAGTTAATTAGTTAAAGTTGGTGTTTGGTTAACGTGAAAGTTCAGTAACGACTTAATGAGTTGCAATTGTTTATGTGGGAGTTGGTACGAGAAGTGTTAAATAAAGGATTAATTGATTGCTATCTTTCTCTCGTTAGACTGGAATGCTTGGAAGGTGTTTAAATCAAAAGCTGGACAACACCACGTAGCTCCCCCTCCCCCACCGATAAACCGGCCGCCATCCACCAGACGCTCAGCTTGGACGGGGTGCCGAGGAACCACCGGAGACCGTGGTAAACCCCGGCAAACCTGACAGGCTATTCAACCGCAACAAGCTGCACCCAATCTCTCCCCCCACCGCCCCAGGGACTGACAGAGAAAAATCTCTTGTACCTCTGTTCCTTCATCTTCGCCCGCCGCTTCTCCTCTTCGTGAAGAACTTTCTTCAGCTGCAGGAAGAGCTGGTGTTTCTCCTCCTGCAGGCTCTGTAGTTTCGACTCCATCTTGGAAATCTAGGTAACGGAGCAAGGAATGAGGGCAGTGGATCAACGGGGGGCCAGAGCCGGGCACTGTACCCTCTCCACACCTCGTGTCTGCGTGGGCTTCCTCCGGTTTCTTCCCACAGTCCAAAGATGTGTGGGTTGATTGCCCATGCTAAGAAATTGCCCCTTAGTGTCCAAGGATGTGTAGATTAGAGGGATTAGTGGGTATAACATGTAGGAATATGGGGGTAGGGCCTGCGTGGGATTGTGTTCGGCGCAGACTCGATGGGCCGAAGGGCCTCTTTCTGCACTATGATTCACACGGCGTACTAACAAGTCTCCGATCGAGTAGACTCCAGGCATCATACAGACGGAGATACAGACTCTATTCTCAGGGCCCTCTCAGCCCGAGAGGGTAGCAGAGGCTTAAGACACTTGTCCCCACTGGAGGGCGGACACAAGAGCTCGTTTCCTATCCCAAACTTCACTGTGGAGAGATCTACCTCGTCAGCCTGGGCTGCAACCCAGGACCCTGTGGATCCTGAAACAGTCAGACAGCGTCCCCACGCCCGTCCTCACTCTGCCCCCAGTCACACACCAGCAGCCCCCCCCCCTCCACCCTCCCCATCCAGCCCCCGACCCCCTCCTCACCCTACCCCCAGTCATAATGCCCCCCGCCCCCCTCCTCCCTCCTCACTCTGCCCCCAGTCAGACTGCTCCCCCTCATCCAGCCCCCAGTCAGACTCCCACTCCTCACTCTGCCCCCAGTCAGACACACCCCCCCACCCCTGCCCCCGGTCAGACACACCCCCCACCCCCTCCTCACCCTGCCCCCGGTCAGACACACCCCCCCACCCCCTCCTCACCCTGCCCCCCCGGTCAGACACACCGCCCCACCCCCTCCTCACTCTGCCCCCGGTCAGACACACCCCCCCCACCCCCTGCCCCCGGTCAGACACACCCCCCCACCCCCTCCTCATCCTGCCCCCGGTCAGACACACCCCCCCCCCCACCCCCTGCCCCCGGTCAGACACACCGCCCCACCCCCTCCTCACTCTGCCCCCGGTCAGACACACCCCCCCCCACCCCCTGCCCCCGGTCAGACACACCCCCCCACCCCCTCCTCATCCTGCCCCCGGTCAGACACACCCCCACCCCTGGCTCTCACCTGTTCTTTTGTCTCTTCCAGTGACATTCGCTCCTCCATTTCCTTCTTCCTCTTCCGTTCCTGCTCCTCCTTCATCTTCTGTTCCATCATTTTGTCCACCTCCTCCTCCTCTGGAACAGCCACATCATCAGCACTTACAGAGCAACCCCCACTCTGCACAGAGGCAATAACCCCCCCCCACCCCACCAACACGGAGTCAAACCTCCCCTCCACGCTCCATTGGGGCGACCACCAGCACCTACCCCCCCCACCTCCTCCACAGGGGTGACCACCCAACCTTCTACCTCCACAGGGGCAACCACCACGTCAATCACCCCCCTTCCACAGGTGTGACCGCTCCCCTCTGCCTTCAGAGAGGACCACCCCCCCCTCCACAGAGAAGACCACCCGTGCCCCCCACCAACAGTCCACAGAGACGACCACCACCACCACCCCCCTCCACAGGGGCACCCACCACTCTGCTCCACAGGGACGACCACCACTCCGTTCTCACAGGACAATGAATCTCTCCTTTCCAATCTCAGGCTGAACCAAAGCACCTGCAATTAGTCACATACCAACCAATTCAGGATCAGCTTCTTCCCTGCTGCTGTCAGACTTTTGAATGGACCTACCTCGCATTAAGTTGATCTTTCTCTACACCCGAGCTATGACTGTAACACTACATTCTGCACCCTCTCCTTTTCTTCTCTATGAATGGTATGCTTTGTCTGTATAGTGCGCAAGAAACAATGCTTTTCACTGTACCCCAATACATTTGACAATAATAAATCAACTCCTTCTCCCCAATGTACTCTATGAATGGTATGCTTTGTCTGTATAGCACGCAAGAAACAATACTTTTTACTGTATCCCAATACATGTGATGATAATAAATGAAACCCTTCTCCCCTACGTACTCTACAAACGGTATGCTTTGTCTGTACAGCGCGCAAAAGAATACTTTTCACTGTGTCCCAGTATGTCAGAATGTAACCCATGACAAATTTGTATAGGATGTAATGTGACCAATGGGAACAAGATGCAAGGGTCAGCTGACCCAGTAAACAATGGAACCAATCACAGAGTGATGTAATTGTCAGCTGACTCACTATAAATAAGGAACAATGTACAATTGTGGGAGCTTGGAGTGGCCCAGGGTGAGGCCCCATGTTTGGAGTAATGAAGTTTCTTTATTAAATCCTTTCTTCGATTTATAAGTTGGAGTAAATTTTGTTATATTTTTATTGTCGGCATTTTGAAGAGTTCCTTCTGAAGAAAATAATAAATCAAATCCTTCTTCGGTATGTTCTATGAACAGTATGCTTTATCTGTATAGCGTGTAAGAAACAATACTTTTCTCTGTATCCCAATACATGTGACAATAATAAAAATCAAATCCTTCTCCCCTATGTACTCTATGAACGGTATGCATTGTCTGTATAGCGTGCAACAATACTTTTCTCTGTATCCCAATACATGTGACAATAATAAATCAAATCCTTCTTCGGTATGTTCTATGAACGGTATGCTTTATCTGTATAGTGTGCAAGAAACAATACTTTTCTCTGTATCCCAATACATGTGACAATAATAAATCAAATCCAATCCTTCTCCCCTATGTACTCTATGAACAGTGTGCTTTGTCTGTGGCATATGCAAGAAACAATACTTTTCAATTTACCCAATATATGGGACAATAAAAAAATCAAATCAAAACGTCCCCGGGTGTCCTTGAAAGCTCGTTATAAATACAAGTTCTTTCCTGATTTTTTTTTGTTTAAAACCTTTGCCGGATCTCCCCCATTCTGGTTTGCCCACCATGCTGAAAGTTGTTCCCTGCCCCACTCTTGCCACCGCTCAGTCCCCGGGTGCTCACCCACCTTGCCTTTTCCGCGCTCGCTCCTTCATGATGTGCTGGTGAAGAGCCCGCGCCATTGCGCTCGACATCTTGGGGCGTTCCAGTAGGGCTGGCATCGTCTCAGTTTCTCAAGGAGCCAGACACTAGTAGCTGGACCGGAAACAAGAGAGAAACACGGCGGTGAGGTCCGTGGAGGCACTGGCGGGAGGCAGAACAAAGGTGGCATTAAAAAGAGGGCACCCCGGCGTGTCCTCGGACAAGATGGGCTGAAGGGCATCATCTGCAAGGTGGGCGGCACAGTGGTTAGCACTGTTGCCTCACAGCGCCAGGGATCCGGGTTCGATTCCCGGCTTGGGTCACCGTGCACACTTCACACAAACATTCTCCCCGTGTCCGCATGGGTTTCCCCCCCTCAGTCCGAAAGATGTGCTGGTTAGGGTGCATCGGCCGTGCTAAATTCTCCCTCAGTGTTACCCGAACAGGTACCGGAGTGTGGCGACTAGGGGGTGTTCGCAGTAACTTCTTTGCAGCGTTAATGTCAACTGACTTGTGACACTAATAAATAAACTTTAGGGACATTTGAATTTTTCTTCAAGCTTCTTGAGATAGAAGCTTTGGGAGAAAGCTCAAGAGGGAGGGGCGGAGAAAGAGAGAGAGGAATGAGATAGGTGAGGTGGGGGGGGGGGAGCATGGCCATAAGAGCAGTTGTGGGGGTGGAATCCGCGAGGAGAATGGGACATATTTGAAGATACGAACGTCAGATAGAACATCGAAGAGGAAAAAAAACACGTTTTTTCAGTATTTATTTATTAGTGTCACAGGTAGGCTTACATTAACACTGCAATGAAGTTACTGTGAAATCCCCTTAGGCGCCACACTCCGGCGCCTGTTCGGGTAACACTGAGGGAGAATTTAGCACGGCCAATGCACCCTAACCTGCATGTCTTTTGGACTGTGGGAGAAAACCGGGATTCTATGGCATGGATTCTACATACAGTCACGCCTTGTAGAAAAGGCCCTTCGGCCCATTGAGTCCACACCCACAATAAACATCACTCAAGTTGCGCTCATCCTATTTTTTCCAGCACTTGCCCCATGTCCTTGAATGTGATACTTCAAGCGATCATCCAAATACTTTTTTTTAAAGCTTATATTGGTTTCCACTGCCCTCCCAGGCAGTGCATTCCAGATTCCCAACACCCACTGAGCGAAACAGCCAAGTGACCCAAGCCGGGAATCGAACCCAGGTCCCTGGCACCATAAGGCAGCGGTACTAACCCGCCGTGACAAACCTGACGAAAGTGTAAATTGTCTGGGATGGCTGACTATCCACTCTGTCCATGCCCCTCATAATCTTGCAGAAGTTCCATCAGGTCGCTCCCCTCAACTCCCGGTGAGAATAAAACATTCATAAAATTTATTTGTCAATGTCACAAAATATTAACACTGCAATGAAGTTACAGTGAAAATCCCCTAGTTGCCACACTCCAGCACCTGTTTGGGTAACACTGAGGGAGAATTTAGCACGGACAATGCATCCTAACCAGCACGTCTTTTTGGATTGTTGGAGGAAACTGGAGCACCCGGAGGAAACCCACGCAGACACGGGGAGAATGTGTAAACTCTACACAGACAGTGACCCAGGTCTCTGTCCCTCACGCTGAGAGACAGCAGTGCTAACCCACTGTGCCATTGAGGTCCGAAGTGGAACATTTTAGCCTCGGTGTCCCCCTGACTACAAGCTCGTAGTTTAGAACAAAGAACAAAGCAGTGGAGCTTTGCCACCAAGCTCCATGCCCCTCAATCTTGTAAACCTTTATTAGGTCGCCGTTCCAGTGAGAACAAACTCAGTTTTTTCACTCTCAGGTGTAAATCCACCCTCACCTCCTCATGGCGAGTGAGGAGGGTCCCTGCTGGAGGGTGAAGGCAGGTTTAGGACAGGGTTCAGGGTTTGACTGGAATCAGGAGATCTCTATCCTGTTCTAAAACCTCTCCCACATGCTGGCTTCTCCCCACCCCTGCCCCCACAGCTCACAGGGAATATTTCCCCAGAGACCCTCCACCATTACCTCTCTCTCCATTCCATGAACCCCTCTCCCTGATCCCCCTTTCCTCCCCATTATCTCCCTCTACATTCCCCCGCTCCCCAACTAGCTCCCCCTCCGCTCCCTCCCTCCCTCAGTATTCCCCCAACTACCCCCCCGTATTCCCACCTCCCCAACTACCCCCCCGCTCTTCTCTCAACTACCCCACTCCCCACTCTTCTCCCCCTCCCCGCCCCCCCCTCCTCTCTTCTCCCCCTCCCCGCCCCCCCACTCCTCTTCTCCCCCTCCCCGCCCCCCCCTCCTCTCTTCTCCCCCTCCCCGCCCCCCCCTCCTCTCTTCTCCCCCTCCCCGCCCCCCCTCTCTTCTCCCCCTCCCCGCCCCCCCCCTCTCTTCTCCCCCCTCCCCGCCCCCCCTCCTCTCTTCTCCCCCCTCCCCGCCCCCCCCTCCTCTCTTCTCCCCCCTCCCCGCCCCCCCCTCCTCTCTTCTCCCCCCTCCCCGCCCCCCCCCTCCTCCTCTTCTCCCCCCTCCCCGCCCCCCCCCCTCTCTTCTCCCCCCTCCCCGCCCCCCCCCTCCTCTCTTCTCCCCCCTCCCCGCCCCCCCCTCCTCTCTTCTCCCCCCTCCCCGCCCCCCCCTCCTCTCTTCTCCCCCCTCCCCCCCTCCTCTCTTCTCCCCCCTCCCGCCCCCCCCTCCTCTCTTCTCCCCCCTCCCTCCTCTCTTCTCCCCCCCCTCCTCTCTTCTCCCCCCCCCTCCTCTCTTCTCCCCCCTCCCCGCCCCCCCTCCTCTCTTCTCCCCCCTCCCTCCTCTCTTCTCCCCCCTCCCCTCCCTCCCCTCCTCTCCCCCTCCCCGCCCCCCCCTCCTCTCCCCCTCCCCGCCCCCCCCTCCTCTCCCCCTCCCCGCCCCCCCCTCCTCTCCCCCTCCCGCCCCCCCTCCTCTCCCCCTCCCCGCCCCCCCTCCTCTCCCCCTCCCCGCCCCCCCCTCCTCTCCCCTCCCCGCCCCCCCTCCTCTCCCCCCTCCCCGCCCCCCCCTCCTCTCTTCTCCCCCCTCCCCGCCCCCCCCTCCTCTCTTCTTCCCCCTCCCCGCCCCCCCTCCTCTCTTCTTCCCCCTCCCCGCCCCCCCTCCTCTCTTCTTCCCCCTCCCCGCCCCCCCTCCTCTCTTCTTCCCCCTCCCCGCCCCCCCTCCTCTCTTCTCCCCCTCCCCGCCCCCCTCTCTCTCTCTTCTCCCCCCCCCTTCACTCCCTCCCTATTCCCTTCCCTCTGTCTCTCTCACCATTCCCGGGCCTCTCAGGCCTTCTTCTCTTCCACAATTCTTTACTCCTCCGCCGCCATCTCGCACCTTCCCCTTTCGCCCCGCAGCCGTAAAGTAGCGGCCGCTATTCGCCCCGCAGCCGTGAAGTGGGATCGTCGCAAAAGCAGGGGCCGCGCACGACAACGTTGTCTGATGATGAAGGGTGACGTAAGAGCGCCCTGCCCCGCAGCCGTTAAGCAGCAACTTGCCCCGCAGCCGTGAAGTGTAATGGCCGCAAAGCGCAAGGGGCATCGCGTCGCACGACAACATTGTCCGTTGATGGAGAAGGGTGACGTAGTAACGATCTGCCCCGCAGCCGTAAAGTGAGACGGCCGCAAAAAGTGCTCGCCTCGCACGACAACCTTGCCTGGTGACGGGGAAGGGCGACGTCAGAGCGGTGATGGGGAGTGGCGACATGTGAACGGTCTGCCCCGCAGCCGTAAAGTGAAAGCGGCCGCGAAACAGAAGCGTCGCACGACAACCTTGTCTGTTGATGGGGGGAAAGGCTGACGGAGGAGGGATCTGCCCCGCAGCCGTCAAATGGCGGCCTCTCGCCCCGCAGCCCTAAAGTGAAACGGGCCGCAAAAGGCAGAGTCGCCGCATGACAACCTCGTTTTGGGGATGGGGGAAGGCTAACTCAGAGCGATCTGCCCCGCCACCGGAGTGTGAGACGACTGCAAAACACGATGGAAGCGTGATGGTGAAGGGTGACGTAAGAGCGGTCTGCCCCGCAACCGTCAAGCAGTAACTCGCCCCGCAGCCGTAAAGTGTAATGGCCGCAAAAGCACAGGCGTCGCACGACAACCTTGTCTGTTGATGGAGGAAGGCTGACGTAAGAGGGATCTGCCCCGCAGCCGTTTGGAAGAAAGATGACGTAAGAGCGACGCGCCCCGCAGCCGTAAAGTGTAATGGCCGGAAAAGCACAGGCCTCGCATGACAACCTAGTCTGTTGATGGGGGTGGAAGGCTGACGTAAGAGCGACCTGCCCCGCAGCCGTCAAGCAGCAACTCGCCCCGCAGCCGTAAAGTGAAACGGCCGCAAAATCACAGGGTGTCGCACGACAACCTTGTCTGTTGATGGGGGTGGAAGGCTGAGGTGAGAGCGACCTGCCCCGCAGCCGTCAAGCAGCAACTCGCCCCGCAAGCCGTAAAAGCCAAAACGGCTGCAAAAGCACAAGGTGCCGCACGACCACCTTGTCTTGTTGACGCAAGTGGAAGGCTGACGTAAGAGCGGTGATGGAGGGGGGAGTGGGTGACGTAAGAGCGGCGATGGAGGGGGAGTGGGTGACGTAAGAGCGGCGATGGAGGGGGGAGTGGGTGACGTAAGAGCGGTGATGGCGGGGTGGGTGACGTAAGAGCGGTGATGGAGGGGGGAGTGGGTGACGTAAGAGCGGCGATGGGGAAGTGGGTGACGTAAGAGCGGTGATGGAGGGTGTGGGTGACGTCAGAGCGCTCTGCCCCGCAGCCGTCAAGCGGCAACTCGCCCCGCAGCCGTAAAGTGGAAAGCGATGGTCGCAAAGTAGCGGGCGCTTGGCTGTGGGAAGGAGGGGGGGAGGAAAGAAGGGGAGTGTCGCGAAGGGGCGGCGGCGGCGGCGGCGGTCGGGTCGGACCCCCGGGGCTGCTCATCAGGGCAGGATGGCGGCGGCGGCCGAGTTCCACCTGCGGACCGGCAAGCTGGTGGCCCTGCTGAACGGCAACCGCACGGCCAAGCGCAACAAGCCCACCGAGGAGTTCAACCACGGGCTGGCCATGAGCCGGCAGCCGCTGGGCGACGGGCAGCTCTTCCAGGTGCGGATCGACAGGAAGGTGAGTGAGAGATTTCACCCGACCCCCCCGCCCCCTTTCCCCCTCTTTAACCCGCCAGGAAAGACCGGGGATTGAGGCCTAGTCCTGCCTCTGCAAGCCTGCAGCCTCCTCTTACCTCCCCCCCCCCCCCCTCCCCCCCAGCAGCCATGGGGGGGGCGGAGCAGGGCTGGTGGCTAAAAATCAGGGCTTGTCTTATGAATAAAGATCATCACCAAACATTCCCCCACAATGTTATAACATCTGTCAGGTATTAAATTCATCTTTCTCTTCTCTACACCCTACCAATGACTGACTGTGAGACTATATTCTTGCACCCTCCTTTCCTTCTCTATGAATGGTATGCATTGTCTGTATAGCGCGCAAGAAACAATACTTTCACTGTGTCCCCAATACATGTGACAATAATAAATCAAATCCTTCTCCCCATGTACTCTATGAACGGTATGCTTTGTATAGCGCGCAAGAAACAATACTTTTCAGTATCCCAATGCATGTGACAATAATAAATCAAATCCTTCTTCCCTATGTACTCTATGAACGGTATGCTTTGTATAGCGCGCAAGAAACAATACTTTTCACTATCCCAATACATGTGACAATAATAAATCAAATCAAATCCTTCTTCCCTATGTACTCAATGAACGGTATGTTTTGTTTATGTAGTGTGCAAGAAACAATACTTTTCACCGTATCCCAATACATGTGACAATAATAAATCAAATCAAATCTTTCTCCACTTTGTACTTTATGAACAGTATGCTTTTCTTGTATAGCACACAAGAAACAATACTTTTCATGTATCCCAATACATGTGACAATAACAAATCCTTCTGCCCTATGAACGGTATGTTGTCTATATAGTGCGCAAGAAACAATACTTTTCACTGTATCTCAATACATGTGACAATAATAAATCAGATCAAATAAGTGAGTATTGTTTGAAGAACAGACCGAGGGTACTTACAAAGAGAGACTGCCATCTGGGTGCAGGATGTCCCAATACTTGTGGCAATAAGAAATTTATGTACTCTACAGACAAAGCATACTGTTCATATAGTGTGCAAGAAACAATACTTTTCACTGTATCCCAATACATGTAGCAATAATAAATCAAATCAAAGAGTATTGTTTGAAGAACAGACCGAGATTATTTATAAATAGAGATCATCGTCTCGAAGCTGGATGTCATAATGTGTGGCAATAATAAATCTACGTACCTTACAGACAAAGCATACTGTTCATATTGGGTGCAACCCCCTCCCCGGTGTCTGTGTGGGTTTCCGCTCCGGTTTCCTCCCACAGTTCAAATGATATGTACGTTAAGTGGTTTGGCCATGCTAAATTGCCCCTTAGTGCCCAAAGATGCGTACATTAGGTGGATTGGCCATGCTAAATTGCCCCTTAGTGCCCAAAGATGTGTAGATTAGGTGGATTGGCCATGCTAAATTGCTCCTTAGTGCCCAAAGATGTGTAGATGTTAGGTGGATTGGCCATGCTAAATTGCTCCTTTGTGTCAGGGGGCCTTGCCAAGATAAATACTTGAGATTACAGGATAGGGCCTGAGTGAGATTGTGGTTGATGCAGACTTGATAGGCTCAGTGCCCTTTCTGCACTCTTGGGAAATGTTTCTATTACATGCTCCATAACCCAATCCTTTCCCCTGTTTATCTTTACACTCCCCTCCCACCCCAATACTTCCCCTGTTTATATTTACACTCCCCCCCCCACCCCAATCCTTTCCCCTGTTTATATTTACACTCCCCCCGCACCCCGATCCTTTCTCCTGTTTATATTTACACTCCCCCCGCACCCCAATCCTTTCTCCTGTTTATATTTACACTCCCCCCCACACCCCAATCCTTTCTCCTGTTTATATTTACACTCCCCCCCCCACACCCCAATCCTTTCTCCTGTTTATATTTACACTCCCCCCCCACCCCAATCCTTTCCCCTGTTTATATTTACGCTCCCCCCCACCCCAATCCTTTCCCCTGTTTATATTTACATTCCCCTCCCCACCCCAATACTTCCCCTGTTTATATTTACACTCCCCCCTCCCCACCCCAATCCTTTCCCCTGTTTATATTTACACTCCCCCTGCACCCCGATCCTTTCCCCTGTTTATATTTACACTCCCCCCGCACCCCAATCCTTTCCCCTGTTTATATTTACACTCCCCCTGCACCCCGATCCTTTCCCCTGTTTATATTTACATTCCCCTCCCCACCCCAATCCTTTCCCCTGTTTATATTTAAACCCCCCCCACACCCCAATCCTTTCCCCTGTTTATATTTACACTCCCCCCCCCGCACCCCAATCCTTTCCCCTGTTTATATTTACACTCCCCCCCCCGCACCCCGATCCTTTCCCCTGTTTATATTTACACTCCCCCCCCACACCCCAATCCTTTCTCCTGTTTATATTTACACTCCCCCCCCCCCCCCCCACACCCCGATCCTTTCCCCTGTTTATATTTACACTCCCCCCCCCCACCCCAATCCTTTCCCCTGTTTATCTTTACACTCTTCCCTCCCCACCCCAATCCTTTCCCCTGTTTATATTTACAGTCCCCCCACACCCCAATCCTTCCCATTGTCTATATTCACACTCCCCCCTCCTCCCCCCAGGCTCAATCTTTTCCCCTGCATCTACTTATCAACGGATGACCATGAAATCATTGTCGATGGTCATAGAATCAGGGAATGTCTGCAGTGCAGATGTAGGCCATTTGGCCCATTGAGTCTGTGCCAACAACAGTCCCACTTATTGCTGTAACCCCATGAATTTACCCTCACTAGTCTGACACTAAGGGGCAATCAAGCATGGCCAATCCACCTAACCTGCGCATCTTTGGATCCTAAGGGGTAATTTAGCATGGCCAGTCCACCTAACCCGCACATCTTTGGGCACTGAGGGGCAACTTGGCATGGTCAATCCACCTAACCTTCACGTCTTTGGCCGCTAAGGGGCAGATTAGCACACCAGTGCATCCTAACCTGCACATCTTTGGACTGTGGGTGGTAACCCGCACAGACATGGGGAAGAACGTGAGATTTCACACAGAAAGTGAGCCAAGCTGGGAATTGAACCCAGGTGCCTGGCGCTGTGAGGTAGCAGTGCTAACTGACTGTGCCACCCACATATGGTGTGCTTTGTCTGTACAATGCGCAAGAAATAATACTTCTCACTGCATCCCAACACATTTAACAATAAATCAAATCAAAAAATTGCAATGTGCATTAAATGGCTGGAGATTGTCCCCATCTGGGTCTGCTGGGTCACTGTCTGTGTGGAGTCTGCATGGGTTTCCTCCAGTTTCTTCCCACAGTTCAAAAGACGTGCTGGTTAGGGGTGCATTGGCCGTGCTAAATTCACCCGCAGTGTTACCCGAACAGGTGCCGGAGTGTGGTGACTGGGGCATTTTCACAGTAACTTCATTGCGGTGTTGATGTAAGCCTTACTTGTGACAATAATAGATAAACTTGAACGTCTAAAAATCCAGCAGTTATCGATTGCATGAAATATTGAGAGTGGGCTTCCCTCCCTTTGCTGGTGCCCCTACAACAGAGGGTCCCTTGGGGTGGTGGGGGGTGGGGAGGAGAAAAGACTGGAAATATGAAATGGGACTGAGATGGGAGTAGAAGGTTCTGGAAAGTCTCAGCAGGTTGGGCAGCAACGGTAGACAGAGAAACCAAGGCAATGTTTCAGCTTCCTGGCCCACCCCCACCGCTTTGTTAGTGATCTACCACCTGGCCTCAAGGATGCTTCCATCCTTGGGGAGATAGGGACTCCAAACATCACAACAGGTAGCAATGCTAGCAATAACAGGAAGACAGATTATTATTTTAATGGGTGTGAATGAGACCTTGGAGTCCTCGATCATCAGTCGCTGAAAGTAAGCACGCAGGTACAGCAGGCAGTAAAGGAGGCAAATGGTGTGTTGGCCTTCATAGCGAGAGGATTTGAGTATCGGGATAAGGATGTTTTGCTGCAATTGTACAGGGCGTTGGTGAGGCCACATCTGGAGTATTGTGTGCAGTTTTGGTGTCCTTATCTGAGGAAGGATGTCCTTGCTACAGAGGGAGTACAGCCAAGGTTTACCAGGCTGATTCCTGGGTCTGTCATATGAGGAGAGACCAAGTCAGTTAGGATTATATTCACTGGAGTTTAGAAGAGAGGGGATCTGATAAAACTTAAAATTCTAACAGGGTTAGACAGTGTAGATTCAGAAAGAATGTTCCCGATGGTGGGGGGGGCGTCCAGAACTCGGGGGTCATGGTTTGAGGATAAGGGGTAAACCTTTTAGGACTGAGGTGAGGAGAAATTTCTTCACCCAGAGGGTGGTGAATGTGTGGAATTCACTCCCACAGAAAGTAGTTGAGGCCAAAACGTTGTGTGATTTCGAGAAGAAATTAGATACAGATCTTGGGGCGAAAGGGATCAAGGGATATGGGGGGAAAGGGGGGAATCGGGATATTGAATCGGATGATCAGCCCTGATCGAAATGAATAACGGAGCAGGCTCGAAGGGCCGAATGGTCTGCTCCTGCTCCTAGTTTCTATATAACGCTCCCAGGACAGGGGCAGCATGGAGTTAGATACAGATTAAAGCGACCTCTGCACTGTCTGTATCAAACACTCCCAGGACAGACACAGCATGGGATAGACCTGTCCTCCCAGTACTGTACCCCAGTGTTATACAGCGACAGACACGTCCCCACCAGTACTGTACCCCAGTGTTATACAGCGACAGACACGTCCCCACCAGTACTGTACCCCAGTGTTATACAGCGACAGACACGTCCCCACCAGTACTGTACCCCAGTGTTATACAGCGACAGACCTGTCCCCACCAGTACTGTACCCCAGTGTTATACAGCGACAGACCCGTCCCCACCAGTACTGTACCCCAGTGTTATACAGTGACAGACCCGTCCCCACCAGTACTGTACCCCAGTGTTATACAGTGACAGACCCATCCCCACCAGTACTGTACCCCAGTGTTATACAGCGACAGACCTGCCCCCGCCAGTACTGTACCCCAGTGTTATACAGTGACAGACCCGTCCGTCCCCACCAGTACTGTACCCCAGTGTTATACAGCGACAGACCTGTCCCCACCAGTACTATACCCCAGTGTTATACAGTGACAGACCCGTCCCCACCAGTACTGTACCCCAGTGTTATACAGTGACAGACACTTCCACACCAGTACTGTACCCCAGTGTTATACAGTGACAGACCCGTCCCCGCCAGTACTGTACCCCAGTGTTATACAGCGACAGACCTGTCCCCACCAGTACTATACCCCAGTGTTATACAGTGACAGACCCGTCCCCCTGTACCCCAGTGTTATACAGCGACAGTCCTGTCCCCACCAGTACTGTACCCCAGTGTTATACAGCGACAGACCTGTCCCCACCAGTACTATACCCCAGTGTTATACAGTGACAGACCCATCCCCACCAGTACTGTACCCCAGTGTTATACAGTGACAGACACTTCCACACCAGTACTGTACCCCAGTGTTATACAGTGACAGACCCGTCCCCGCCAGTACTGTACCCCAGTGTTATACAGCGACAGACCTGTCCCCACCAGTACTATACCCCAGTGTTATACAGTGACAGACCCGTCCCCCTGTACCCCAGTGTTATACAGCGACAGTCCTGTCCCCACCAGTACTGTACCCCAGTGTTATACAGCGACAGACCTGTCCCCACCAGTACTGTACCCCAGTGTTATACAGCGACAGACCCGTCCCCACCAGTACTGTACCCCAGTGTTATACCACGGCAGACCTGTCCCCACCTGTACTATACCCCAGTGTTAGACAGTGTCGGACCTCTTAATCCTCTTTGTTCCAAAGGGGATAAGCCCCATTTCTTCAATCTTTCCCTGTATCCAAAATTCCTCATGCCTGCTACCATCCTAGTGAGTCTGCTTTGCAGTCTCTCTCTCTGTCTCTTTCTCTTGAAGGCAATGACATCATGCTTTCAATAAGAAGCCTAGCACTGAACACAATACTCCACATGTGGCCTGGCTGACGATGTGTAGAGGTGTAGCATCACTGTCTTGCTTTTAAACAGTCTGCCTCTATTTATAAACTCCGGAATTCTTCTTAATAACTGTTTCACCTTGCCTGGCCAACCTTTAGAGAGTGATGCTCTTAAACCCCTGAGGTCCTTCTGTTCCTGCAGTCCCCTCAGAGTTGTATCATTGAGTCTGGAGTGTCTCCCCATGTTCCTTCCACCAAAGTGCATTACCTCACCTCACGTTTCAAAGAACAAGGAAAATTACAGCACAGGAACAGGCCCTTCGGCCTTCCAGGCCTGCATCGACCATGCTGTCCGTCTGAGCTAAAACCCCCTACCCTTCCGGGGACCATATCCCTCTATTCCCATCCTATTTGCGTATTTGTCCCTGCTATCGTATCTGATTCCAGTTCCTCCCCCCACCCCTGCAGCACAAAGTTCCAGGCACCCACCACCCTCTATGTAAAATAAAAACTTACCTCATATATCTCCTTTAAACCTTGCCCCTTACACCTTAAACCTGTCCCCTCTACTCATTGACTCTTCCACTCTGGGAAAGAAGCTTTTGACGATCCACTTTGTCCACGCTCCTCATAATCTTGTGGACTTCTATCAGATTGCCCCCTCAAAGTCCAGTGAGAACAAACCAAGTTTCTCCTCGTAGCCCTCCATACCAGGCAACATTGCTGCATTGAAATCTGTCTGCCAGGTGTCTGCCCACTTGGCCAACTTATCCAAGTCACTCTCAAGTCGTTCATCATCTGCAAATTTAGAGATTTTGTCCTCAGCACCCTTCTCTCAACCGTAGACATAAATCAGAAAAGGCGGCACTTATCCCTGGTGGCGTCCTCTTTGAACTATCCCCAGTCTGTGAAATGCCCATCTCTACCTCCCCTCTGTTTCCTATCTCTTAGCTAACCTCAAATCCATGCTGCCCATCAATCCCAAACTTTTCTAATTTGCTCACCAACCTGTCACGAGACACCATATCAAATGCTTTTTTCATTTGATTTATTATTGTCACTTGTATTGGGTTACAGTGAACGATATTGTTTCTTGCATGCTATAACTGACAAAGCATACCGTTCATAGAGTACATAGAGGAGAAGGATTTGATTTATTATTAACATGTTGGGATACAGTGAACAGTATTGTTTCTTGCGTGCTATTACAGACAAAGCATATCATTCATTAGAGGAGGAAAGGAGAGAGTGCAGAATGAGTGTTACAGTCATAGCTCAGGTGTAGAGAAAGATCAACTTAGTGTGAGGTAGGCCCATTCAATAAATCTGATGAAAGCAGGGAAGAAGCTCTTCTTGAGTCGGTTGGTACTTTCGTATCGTTTTCCCCGATGGAAGAAGGTGGAAGAGAGAATGCCCTGGGTGTGTGGAGTCCTTAATTATGCTGGCTGCTTTTACCGAGGCAGCGGGAAGTGTAGACAGAGTCAATGGATGGGAGGCTGGTTTGCGTGATGGATTGGGCTATATTCACAACCTTTTGTAGTTCCTTGCGGTCTTGGACAGAGCAGGAGCCCATACCAAGCTGTGATACAACCAGAAAGAATACTTTCTATTGGGCATCTGTAAAAATTGGTGAGAGTCGTAGCTGACATGCCAAATTTCCTTCGTCTTCTGAGAAAATAGAGGCGTTGGTGGGCTTTCTTAACTATAGTGTCGGCATGGGGAGGATCCAGGACAGATTGTTGGTGATCTGGACACCAAGAAAGCTGAAGCTCGCGACCATTTCTGCTTGTCCCCTGTTGGTGCTTTCCAGAAGTCCAAATGGACAACATTTACAGCACTCCCCTCATCTACTGCCTGTGTTGCTTTGTCAAAGAGCTTCAGTAATTCGATCAGATATGACTTGCCCTTGATGAAGCCATGTTATACGGTTGAGCATTAATAAAGGGAATTGTGTTTGTATCAAGGTATCTGATTGCTTCTGTGTTTTTTTTTGCTGGACAGGTTAATTCCTGGAGCGGTTCGATTGAGATTGGGGTGACGGCCTTGGATCCCAATACCTTGGACTTCCCCAGCAGTGCCACAGGGCTGAAGGGTGGCTCGTGGATCATTTCCGGCTGCTCGGTGCTGAGGGACGGCCGTTCCGTGCTGGAGGAATACGGACAAGACCTGGACCAGCTGAGCGAGGGCGACAAAGTGGGCATCCAGCGGACAGCCGGGGGCGAGCTCCACCTCTGGGTGAACGGGCGGGACTGTGGTGTAGCTGCCTCGGGGCTGCCCTCGCAGGTGTGGGGCGTGGTGGACCTGTACGGCAAGTGCACTCAGGTCACGGTGCTGGCCTGTGACAGCGTCCCTCGGAGGGAAGAAACTGGCAGAATTACCACAGCCACTACCAGCAACACTGAGGAAGGTAATGATTCACATTCATAGAATCCCTACAAGTGCTGAAGAAGGCCATTCGGTCCATCGAGTTTACAGCAACCACAATCCCATCCAGGCCCCATTCCTGTAACCCCACACATTTACCCTGCTAAGCCCTTCACACAAGGATCAATTTATCATGGCCAATCAACCTAACCCACACGTCTTTGGACTGTGGGAGGAAACCCACGCAGACACGGGGGAAGAACATGCAAACTCCACACAGACAGTGACCCGAGGCCAGGAATCGAACCCGGGCCCCTGGCGCTGTGAGGCAGCAGTGGTAACCACTGTGCCGCCTCCAAGGACACCAATGTCCTTCCACCGATACGCATCACACACTCACCAAGACCCCTTGCCCACTAACCAATACCCCTCACCTAGGCCCTGGTCCCTTGCGTACCCACCCTGGCCTCTCGCCAACCCTAGGTTCTCACGTATCATCACTCATTATTAGTGTCTTCTACCGTGAAGGCTGAATGAAATATTTACCTAACTCCTGCCATTTCCTGGTTCCCCATTAGTATTTCCCCAAGCTCATTCTCAAAGGGGCCTATGTTTACTTTGGCCCCTCTCTTCCTTTTTAGATATTTGAAGAACATCTTGCTCTCTTTTTATAACATTTGCTAGTTGACCATCATTGTTTATCCTCTTTATGCTTTATTTTTGGTCATCATTTGTTGTTCTTTTACACTTTCCCAATCCTCTGGCTTTCCACCATTATCTTTGCCACACAGTATGTTTCTCTTTCAGTTTAATACTACCCTTGGCTTTCAAGGTTAATCATGGCTGATTTACCCCCCTTCCTAGAATCCTCCTTCTCCAGTGGGATGTGGAATTGTTGTGAGTCAGAAACACTCGTCTCCCAATGCTGAACAAAGAACAGTGCAGCACAGGTACAGGCCCTTCGGCCCTCTAAGCCTGTGCTGACCACAATTTCCTAACTAAACTAAAAAAAAACTTCTGCCCTTACTCAGTCCGTATCCCTCTTAAAAAAAACAAAGAAAAAAGAATTAACAGTCTTTTCTGCTAAACCACTTCCAAGTGCACTTTTTAAAAAATTCATTCGTGGGACATAGGCACTGCTGGCTAAGCCAGCATATATTGCCCATCCTTAGTTGCCCTTGAGAAGGTGGTGGTGAGCTGCCTTCTTGAATCACTGCACAGTAAGATGTCTCGCAACACCACGTTAAAGTTTGGTAGCAAGGCAAATATATGGGGTTGTGGGAATAGGGCCTGGGTGGGATTCTGGTCAGTGCAGACTGGATGGGCAGAGTGGCCTCCTTTTGCACAGTAGGGATTTTATGATTCTAAGACATGGATTCTACATATAGTCATGCGTTGCAGAACAGGCTCTTTGGCCCATTGAGTCCACACCCACAGTAACTACCACTAAAGTCACGCTAATCCCATTTTCCTGCATTTATCCCATATCTTTGAATGTTCTGACATTTCAAGTGCTCATCCAGATTTTTTTGAAGCTTATAAGGTTTCTGGTCTCCACTACCCTCCCAGGCAGCACATTCCTGATTCCCACTACCCTCTGAGTGAAATAGTTTTTTCTTAAATCCCTAGCGCCCCTATATCCCGCTGTCTCTTTGGAGACCTATACAGCCGGCACCCCCCGTCGGACTGCCGGAGGAAACCCACGCAGGCACGGGGAGAACGTGCAGACTCCACAGAGACAGTGACCCCGAGCCGGGAATCGAACCCGGGTCCCTGGCGCTGTGAAGCAGCAGTGCTAACCACCGTGCCGCCCCTGCCCATCCCAAAGTGATTCACGTGTGGCTGTGCCAAAGAAAGCAAATTTGAGGGAGGGGGAGTGTTTTATGGAGAGATAGGGAGGCAAAATGATTCAGACATCGTCAGTTTGTGGGTGAGTACTTCTCAAAAAGGCCTATTTTGAATGAGTGCAGTGTTCCGGTAGAACATCAGAAGCGGAGAAGGTCATGACTACAAGTTCACCTTCATAGCGAGAGGATTTGAGTATAGTAATAGGAATGTTTTGCTGCAATTGTACAGGGCGTTGGTGAGGCCACATCTGGAATATTGTGTGCAGTTTTGTTGTCCTTATCTGAGGAAGGATGTCCTCGCTGTAGAGGGAGTACAGCAAAGGTTTACCAGGCTGATTCCTGGGTCTGTCATATGAGAGACCAAGTCGGTTAGGATTATATTCACTGGAGTTTAGAAGAGTGAGAGGGGATCTCATAGAAACTTATAAAATTCTAACAGGGTAGATTCAGAAAGAATGTTCTTGATGGTGGGAGGAGTCCAGAACTAGGGCGGGGGGGGGTCATAGTTTGAGGATAAGGGGGTAAACCCTTTAGACTGAGGTGAGGAGGAATTTCTTCACCCAGAGGGTGGTGTATGTGTGGAATTCACTCCCACAGAAAGTAGTTGAGGCCAAAACGTTGTGTGACTTCAAGAAGAAATTAGATATCGCTCTTGGGGCTAAAGGGATCGAAGGATATTGGGGGGGGGGGAAACGAGGGAATCAGGATATTGAATTTGATGACCAGCCATGATCAAAATGAATAACGGAGCAGGCTTGAAGGGCCGAATGGTCTGCTCCTGCTTCCAGTTTGTGTGTGTTTCTATTGTAATTGGGAGATTAGTGGGTAAAATATGTAGGGGTAGGACCTGGATGCGATTGTGGTCGGTGTGGGCTCGATGGGCCGAATGGCCTCTTTCTGTACTGTAGGGCGTCTATGATTTCCAGACCTGAAAACCAGTGGGTGCCAGTAGGCCCTGGTGAATTTGGGCTGAGTCAGGGATTAGCTTTGATTTGATTTATTATTGTCACATGTATTCGGAGACAGTGAAAAGTATTGTTTCTTGCGTGCTATACAGACAAAGCATACCATTCATAGAGTACATAGGGGAGAAAGGTTTGATTTTATTTATTATTGTCACATGTATTGGGATACAGTGAAAAGTATTGTTTCTTGCGCACTATACAGACAAAGCATACCGTTCATAGTGAGGAAAGGAGAGAGTGCAGAGTGTAGTGTTACAGTCATAGCTAGGGTGTAGAGAAAGATCAACTTAATGCGAGGTAGATCCATTCAAAAGTCTGACAGCAGCAGGGAAGAAGCTGTTCTTGTGTCGGTCGGTACGTGACCTCAGACTTTTGTATCTTTTTCCCGATGGAAGAAGGTGGAAGAGAGAATGTCCGGGGTGTGTGGGGGTCCTTGATTATGCTGGACGCTTGGGAAGAATTTAGCACAGCCAATCCACCAAACCTGCGCATCTTTCAGACTAGCGAAGGAAACCAGAGCATTCGGAGGAAACCCACGCAGACGGGGGTCGGGGGAGGGGGGGGAGAAGGTGCAGGCTCCACACAAACAGTGACCCATGCCGGGAATCGAAGCCTGGTCCCTGACGCTGCGAGGCAGCAGTGCTCACCCGCTGTGCCACCCTAGCTTGAGGAGTTAGGCAGGCGAGGTTTGATTTGACGGGGAGATCCGGTCCGATTCTCAGGAGGAGTCCGTGTGCCTCTGTCACTGCTGGGAAAGGGGGGGCTGGAGGCTGGAGAAGACCATCGGGAGCAGAGTGGCTGTTCCTCGGACCATCCTGGGTGGTTTTTACAGAACGGAGATCGAGGCTGGTGGGGCCTCGCGCAGTTCAGTCAGATCATACATTCCAGTGGGGGCGAGGGGAGGAGGATGGGCTAGATCAATCCCAAAGTGAAAGGAGACAACTCCTCGCTTGAGGAATGCAGAGTATGTCCCGTTAAACTCCAACTCTGAGCGTAGATCGAGATTAGAATGATAATGACTGCTCAGGGGTAATAATAATCTCTCCATTTCTCTCTCTCTCATTTCTCCTCTCTCTCTCTCTCTCTCTCTCTCTCACTCACCCTCCTCTCCCCCCCTCACTCCCCCACCTCCCTCCCTCTCTCCCCACCTCCCGTCCCCCCCCCCGCCCACCACGTCTCCCTCTCTTCCTCTCTCTCTCTCTCACCCTCTCCCTCTCTCTCTCTTGCCCCCCACTTCGCCCACCACCCCTCTCTCTCCCCTCCTCCACCTCTCTCTCTCTTATTGTCTCTCTCTACCCCCCTCTCCCTCCCTCTCTTCCCCCACTTTCTCGCCCACCACCTCTCTCTCTCTCTCTTCCCCCCCCCCCCCCCACCTCCCCTTCTCTTTCTCTCTCTCTCTTTCTCTCTCTCGCATCCCCCTCCCCCAGGGTTTATGGGGATGGAGCTGTCGGACGTGGTGAACAACGCCATCCTGTCGGCGTACAGCGGCAGCTTGCTGAACGTCAGCCTGGGCAGCCCCCTGGACGGCAGCTGCTCCGTCACCTCCAACGACGCCCTGCTGTTCCACGAGAAGTGCGGCACCCTCATCAAGCTCAGCAACAACAACAAGACGGCGGAGCGGCGGCGCCCGCTGGACGAGTTCAACAACGGCGTGGTCATGACCAACCGGCCGCTGCGGGACAACGAGATGTTCGAGGTGAGGGTCGGTCAGCTCTGAACACCTGCCTGGCGTTGGCTCAGGCCCAGGGTGCTTCTGCCTCAATTACAATCCCTGTCGTCTTCTTCTTCCCACACACCTTCATTGCTGACCCAAAATGGCCCAGCGGTCAGCGCAGCTGCCTCGTGGTGGCAGGGACCTGGGTTTGATTCCTTACCTTGGGTCACTGTCTGTGTGGAGTCTGCACATTCTTCCTGTGTCTGCATGGGTTTCATCCCACATTCCAAAAATGTGCAGGTTAGGTGGATTGGCCACGCTAAATTGTCCTTCACTGTCCAAAGATGTGCAAGTTAGGTGGTTTGGCTGTGCTAAATTTCCCCTTAGTGTGCAGAGATGTGCTGTTTAGGTGGATTGGCCATGCTAAATTGCCCGTTAGTATCCAAAGATGTGCAGGTTAGGTGGATTGGCCATGCTAAATTGCCCCTTAGTGTCCAAAGATGTGTAGGTTAGGTGGATTGGCCATGCTAAATTGCCCCTTAGTATCCAAAGATGCGCAGGTTAGGTGGATTGGCCATGCTAAATTGCCCCTTAGTATCCAAAGATGCGCAGGTTAGGTGGATTGGCCATGCTAAATTGTCCCTTAGTGTGCAGAGATGTACTGTTTAGGTGGATCAGCCATGCTAAATTGCCCCTTGTAGGGAGAGGCCCTGGATGGGATTGTTGTCGGTGCAGACTCAAATGTGTCCGAAGATGTGCAGGTTTAGGTGGATTGGTCTCACAAAACTGACCCTTAGTGTTGGGGGACTAGCTACGGTAATGCTTGGAGATTGGGCCTGGGTGGGATTGTGGTCAGTGTGGACTCGATGGGCCGAACGGTCTTCTGCTACACTGTGCAGATTCTATTCTACGCTTTTCTTCACGTGTATGTTTTAGTCAAAATATTGGATTAACTTAAAGCAGAACGTGTTGGCAAATTTTACTTTGTTCTCTGTTTAAAAATTAATTTCTCCATTTTCCCCCACCCCCGTTCCAAAACAGATCCGGATCGACAAGTTGGTTGACAAGTGGTCGGGTTCGATCGAGATCGGTATCACGATGCACAACCCAAATAACCTGGACTACCCGGCAACAATGACCAATCTCCGATCAGGTAAGGAGCAACCCCTGTGTTGCAAGTCTCTGATGTGCCACCCTCTGTAAGCCGCGGCGTCATCCAAAACTCGGGTCGCGATGAGAAGAGAGACCTGAAGCTTTCCGTTCAGCCCCTCGAGCAGCCTTGAGGGGCTGAATGGCCTACTCCTGCTCCTATATTTGTTCCTTCGGGAAGGCACAGTGGTTACTGTTGCTGCCTCACAGGGCCAGGGACCCAGGTTCGATTCCCGGCTCGTGTCCCTGTCTGTGCGGAATCTGCATGTTCGGTTTCCTCCCATACTCCAAAGATGTGCAGGTTAGGTGGATTGGCCATGCTAAATTGCCCCTTTGTGTCCAAAGATGTGCAGATTAGGTGGATTGACCATGCTGAATTGTCATTCAGTGTCCAAAGATGTGTAGGTTATGTGGATAGGCCATACTAAATTGCCCCTTCATGTCAGGGAACTAACAGGATAAATACGTAGGGGTTGCAGGATAGGTTCTGGGTGGGATTGTTATGGGTGCAGACTCAATGGGCCAATTGGCCTTGTAGGGATTCTGTGTAACTCCCAAAGGGGGAATCGCTGAAGATGTCTGGAGGTGTTCAGTTGAGTTTGGTCCAGAACTGCTCTGTTCAATGTTTTAAATCCCTGAGCTCGTTGCAACGGAGCAGAGACACAGTGGTGTCTGTACACACAGTATATAAGGCGCAGAGAGGCAGTGGCGTGGCACAGAGAGGCAGCGGCATGGCGCAGAGAGATAGCAATGTATTTTTATTCATTGGTGAGACGTGGTCGTCGCTGGCAGGGCCAGCATTTATTGCCCATCCTAGTTGCCCTCGGAGGGCAGTTGAGAGTCAACCACATTGCTGTGGCTCTGGAGTCACATGTAGGCCAGACCGGGGTAAGGACGGCAGATTTCCTTCCCTAAAGGAACCAGATGGGTTTTTCCGACAATGGGTCATCAGTAGATTCTTAATTCCAGATATTTTTATTGAATTCAATTTCCACCATCTGCCATGGACGGGATTCGAACCTGGGTTCCCCAGATCAAGAGCTGGGTTTCTGGATTAATTGTCTAACGATAATACCACAAGGCCATCGCCCTCCTCGCAGTGTTAGAGGAGCATCAGGCAGATAGTGCAGACAGCGTGCGATTGATTCTGCGATCCCGCGTTTGAACTCTTGTCTCTGTCGCAGGGACGATTATGATGAGCGGCTGTGGAATTCTGACCAACGGGAAGGGAACGCGGCGGGAATACTGTGAGTTCAGCCTGGACGAGTTACAGGTAATGGTGATGGGGGGAGCGTCCCGATGGTGGAGGTGGGAGGAGGAACTCCGGTGATGAAGGTTGTTTGGGGGGGGTGGGGGGAGAATCCCGGAGATGGAGCGGAGGTGGGGGATCCTGGTGATGGAGCGGAGGTGGGGGATCCTGGTGATGGAGCGGGGAGGGGATCCTGGTTTGGGTGGGGGTTAGGAAATCCTGGTGTTGGGGGGAGGGGGAATTGTGCTGATGGAAGACGGGAGGAATTGCGGTGTTGGAGATATGGGGTGGGGGGGAGAACGGTGGAGGAGTTAACAGTCAACCACATTGCTATGGCTCTGGGGCCACATGTAGGTCAGGCCGGGTCAGGACAGCAGATTTCCTTCACTGAAGGACGTTTGTGAACCAGATGGGTTTTTCTGACAATCGACGATAGCTTCGTGGTCATCCAGATTTCTTTCTTAGCTGGATTCAGATATCACCATCTGTCCTGATGGGACTTGAATCCACCTCCCCAGAGCAGTGCCCTGGCACTCTGGATTACTCATCCAGTGACAACACCACTGCAGTGGTGGAGGGGTGGGGGGAGACAGAAGGACAGGTGACGCAGAAGGGGAGAATGGAAGGAGACGGCTGGGAGGGGAAGTACTGGACTAGTCAAGATAAGAAGGTTAATAAATATAATGCAGGATCCGGGAGAAACTTCTTCCCCTGGAGATGGGAGAGAATGTGGGACTCGCTCCCACGGGGGGGGCAGTGGGGTAGAATGTGGGACTCGCTCCCACGGGGAGAGTGGGGGACTCGCTCCCACGGGGAGAGTGGGGGACTCGCTCCCACGGGGAGAGTGGGGGACTCGCTCCCACGGGGAGAGTGGGGGACTCGCTCCCACGGGGAGAGTGGGGGACTCGCTCCCACGGGGAGAGTGGGGGACTCGCTCCCACGGGGAGAGTGGGGGACTCGCTCCCACGGGGAGAGTGGGGGACTCGCTCCCACGGGGAGAGTGGGGGACTCGCTCCCACGGGGAGAGTGGGGGACTCGCTCCCACGGGGAGAGTGGGGGACTCGCTCCCACGGGGAGAGTGGGGGACTCGCTCCCACGGGGAGAGTGGGGGACTCGCTCCCACGGGGAGAGTGGGGGACTCGCTCCCACGGGGAGAGTGGGGGACTCGCTCCCACGGGGAGAGTGGGGGACTCGCTCCCACGGGGAGAGTGGGGGACTCGCTCCCACGGGGAGTCCTTGAGGTGAATCCCCAGCATTTATCACCCCCAGGCAGAAATATCATTTCTTATATGGTCCATGTCTCATTCTTATCCTCTCAGCATCCACACTGTCAACACCCCTCAGAAACTCATATTGTTTAGTAAGATTATCTCTCATTCTTTTAATTCAGTATGTAGATGCATATGTATAAAACAATCTGGCCAAGTGACCTTTCTCCGTGCTGTACCTTGTGGCTGTGTGTGCATGTTTGTTCGAAACACAGAAACCTTACAGTGCAGAAGGCGGCCATTCAGCCCATTGAGCCTGCAACAGCAATCCTACCCAGATCGTATTCCTGTAACCCCACATTATTTACCCAAGTAATCCCACCAACCCACACATCCCAGGACACTAAGGGGCAATTGAGCATGACCAATTCACCTAACCTGCACATCTGTGGAATGTGGGAGGAAACCGGAGCACCCGGAGGAAACCCACGCAGACACGGGGAGAAGGCGCAGACAGTGACCCGAGCCAGGAATTGAACCCGGGTCCCTGGTGCTGTGAGGCAGCAGTGCTCACCACTGTGCCTCCCCTGTGACGGGAGTTTGCCCCATGGAGTCAGGGAAATGAGCACCTCGGTTGTCTGGGTCGGAGATCGAAGTGGTGAACCACGTAGATCGTCTGGTGCGCCTTTGCCGATCGTGCAGGTCGGGGACGGGAGTTGTGCGGGCGGGCGGGCGCTCCACAGTGGGGTACAGCACTGGAGGTTAAATGGACTGAAGTTCCTGATGCCACTCAGTTACATGGGTAAGATGGGTTTAGAGGGATATGGGCCAAACGTGGGCAATTGGGACTAGCTCAGTGGTTACTAAAAAGGGATGGCGTGGACACATTGGGCCGGAAGGGACTGTTTCCGTGCTGTGAGTTTCTATGACTCCAGAAAGATATTGAGAATGTGGGACTCGCTGTCATAAGACTGCATTTTATGTATATCTATCTACACACACAAGAGTTTAAAAAAGAGAGATAATCTTAGTACAAGATGTGAGATTCTGAGGGGAGTTGACAGTGTGGATGCTGAGAGGATAAGAATATGACATCAAAGTGCTCGCAATGCTGGTCACCCTATTATAGAAAGGGTATTATTAAACTGGAAAGAGTGCAGGAAAGATTTACTGGGATGCTACGAGGGTTTGATGGATTAAGTTATAAGGAGAGGCTGGATAGACTGGGACTTTTTTTCTCTGGAGTGTAGGAGGCTTAGGGATGATCTTATAGAGATCTAGAAAATAATGAGGGGCACAAATCAGCTAGATAGTCAATATCTTTTCCCAAAGGTAGGGGATTCTAAAACTAGAGGGCATAGTTTTAAGGTGAGAGGGAGAGATACAAAAGTGTCTGGAGGGGTAATTTTTTCACACAGAGGATGGTGAGTATCTGGAGCAAGCAGCCAGAGGTAGTAGTAGAGGTGGGTACAATTTTGTCTTTTAAAAAGCATTTAGATAGTTATATGGGTAAGACGGGTATAGAGGGACAAGGGCCAAATGAGGGCAATTGGGACTAGCTTAGTGGTTAAAAACTGGGCGGCTTGGATAAGTTGGGCCAAATGGCCTGTTTCCATGCTGTAAACTGCTATGACAGACACTCACCAGCTAGAGGCTTTTCCTGTTTTCGGTTACATATTACAATTTGGTATTGTTTCCAACCCTTCCCCCATCTCCTTCCACGTCCCCCAAATGAAAGTTGATTGGTGAAGGAACATGTTGCAGGAAGGGTTGATGTCTTGGATGTGTGGTGATGAGTCATGGAATCATAGAGATTTACAGCATGGAAACAGGCCCTTCGGCCCAACTTGTCCGTGCCGTCCAGTACCTGACGCTTGTGCGGCAAGCCACTCAGCGGCTGACAGCTTCGGGAGGGTGGCTGGGGGGAAATCTTCCTCTGGGCTTTAAGGAGGAGCTTGCAGTGTGCTTGAACATTGTTTTTCTTGTGCTTCCCAGGAAGGGGATCACATCGGATTGATGAGGAAGTCCAGCGGCGCTCTGCACTTCTACATAAATGGCATCGACCAAGGTAAGACCCTCTCTACTGCTGAACCTGAGATTAGTTTAGTCACCTTGCCCTTTGTGAAAGAGGTGAACGTCTAAATTGGGCTGAGGAGCAGACAGATTGTTACGCAGCTTTTAATTTAAACACCTTCCAAGCATTCCTGTTTAATGAGAGAAGCGAGGACAGTCATTCAATTATTTCTTTATTTAACACTGTAGTACCAATTCAAACATAAGCAGTTGCAAATCATTAACTCTTTACTGCGCTTTAACTGAGCATCAATTTTCACAATTTAACTGAAAATAGATACTACCGAGTTGAGGAAAACGTTGGCCAAGAAATAACCTCGATAAAAAATCTATCATCTTCTTCTCTGAAGTTTCCTTCAGGGTACAGGTCTTGTTGTGTTGGGTTATTTTTGGCGTTATTGCTGCCAAACAAAGAAGTTGCATGTCTTTTATCCACCATTCTCCATTCACTTCCGGAAGATTCCCTATCATCCAGCCAATTATGTTACCAGAAACTGATCATGTGGCTCGAACATCCAGTGAAACTAATTTTGAACAAAGTCATCATGATCTTAGTTTGTTTTACGTGTCCCAGACATAGCAGCCATAAATTGGAGCCATGCTACCTCAGTTAACTTCCCTGATCTGACCAATCCAAGAAGCTTCAGGTCACAGCTCCCAGACCAGAGCTTCTTTACCACCTGTATCTGGTTTTAATCTATGCTTAACTCTCAGCCAGAACAGCCATTTTAAAAGCCACTATTGCCGTTATTGTAGTTAAATTATTGTCGCAGCCATTCTTTCTCCATCCACACGGGTAAATCACTGAAAATAGCAGCGCAGGTTAATGCGGCCATTTCAGAAACCCAAACCAAGAGGGATGGAAGAATACATCGAAAATAGAAGCAAGAGTAGGCCATTCGACCCTGCTCCACCTTGTCTGATCATCAAATTCAACATCCTGACTCCCCCTTTCCTCCATACCTCTTGGTCCCATTAGCCCCAAGAGCCATTTCGAATCCCTACAGTGCAGAATGTAGAATGGGGAAATTCCCGCCCACTTGTCTCTTAGCAGCTTGAATTACATAGGTAATAGAGTTCAAAGCTAACTTTCCCATGATCCCTCATTATGTAGGTCATGGAGTTCAAAAGTTCTCACTCTCACTGAGCACGTCTTATGGGTAGAAATTGAATTGTCCCATTCATGTTAGTGTCTGTAAATTTGTAAAAACTGTGCCCTGTGGCTGTATTGTTCTTAAATGTGGTTCCCCACATGTGGAGGGGCGGCACGGTGGTTGGCACTGCAGCCTCACAGTGCCAGGGACCCGGATTCGATTCACAGCCTCAGGTCACTGTCTGTGTGGAGTCTGTACGTTCTCCCTGTGTCTGCGTGTGTTTCCTCCGGGTGCTCCGGTTTCCTCCCACAGTCCAAAGATGAGCAGATTAGATGGATTGGTCATCCTAAATTGTCTTTGGTGTCCAATGATGTGTGGATGAGGGGGTTGGGCCATGCTAAATTGTCCCTTAATATCCAAAGGTCTGCATTAGGTGGATTGGCCATGCTAAATTGTCCCTTAGTGTCCAAAGATGCACGGGTTAGGTGGATTGGCCGTGCTGAATTGCCCTTTAGTGTTGGGGGACTATCTAGGATAAATGCCAGGGATTATGGAGATAGGGCCTATGTGGGATTGTGATTGGTGCAGACTCGATGGGCCAAATGGCCTCCTTCTGCGTCAGCGGATTCTAGGATTCTATGATTCTACGATTACTATCTCACTTAGCTTTCATCCCATTACCCTTAGGGCCGTCTGTATTTGGCCTAGGTGTACAAAAAAAACTTAAAAACCCATATTTAAAATCTCTAACAATGGTTATATATGTTTGTATGCAACTGTACCTCTAATTCCAGGTACTCCACTATATTCATTTCTAAATTAGTCTGTCTCAATTAATTTGTCTTTTAGTACCTGGTTATCCTAATTTCCTCTAACACCATTGAACCTCCACATCTTTGGACAGGGGAATTTAGCATGGCCAATCCACCAAATCTACACAACCGTAGACACTGGAGAGCAATTTAGCGTGGCCAATCCACCTAATCTGCACGTCTTTGGACACGAAGGGACAATTTAGCATGGCTAATCCACCAAATCTGCTCAACCTTAGACACTGGGGGGCAATTTAGCATGGCCAATCCACCTAACCTGCGCATCTTTGGACACTAAGGGGTAATTTACCATGGCCAATCCACCAAATCCACACAACCTTAGAAACTGGGGGGCAACCTACACATCTTTGGATACTAATGGGCAATTTAGCCTGGCCAATCCAACTAACCTACACATCTTTGAATAATAAGGAGCTATTTACCATGGCCAATCCGCCTAACTAGCATTGGGAGCACCCAGAGGAAATTACGCAGACACTGGAGAAGTCTACGCAGTCACTGAGGCTGGAATAGAACCTATCTATAGAAGATAGAACTGAAAAGTGGAGAAGTTGTAAGAAACTTGTCCTGAACCTTTGATGAACCCACAGGTACGATATTGTGTTCAGGTAGCCATGCTGGAGAGGGTGAAGAGGGCTGTCATCCTTGTAGATCTAAACTGCTGGATTATACCCAGTTAAACTGATGAGAGGTGACTGAATGGAGATCTTAAAGATTCTGAAAGGTTTATTTATCGGGTAGACAGAGAGAGAATGCGATAGCAAAATACTGTGGATGCTGGAATTCTGAAATAAAGATAGGAAGTGCTGGAAAATCTCAGCGCATCTGGGAGAAACGGTTAATGTTTCGAGTCCATACAAGTCTTCAGGGATAGCGAGGGAATGCTCAGAGAGATGTTTACTTGTCGGAGAGACCAGAACTTGGGCCATCAATACCAGATAATCGCCAATGAGTCCAATGGGAATCAAGGAGAAACTACCCCAGAGAGTGGGGGAGAATGTGGGACTCGCTGTCCCACGGGGAGTGGGGGAGCCCATCGTGCTTGCGGCAGCTCTTTGAATGAAGTGCCTAATTTAGTCCCACGCTCCAGCTCGTCCCCCGTTGCCCTGAAAATCTTGTCTGTCCGCACGTATCCCAAAACAGAAAGGACCTTGCAGCAGCATCATAACTGCAAAAGAGATCCCAGTGCTTGCCAACGTAATGTTCTCACATCCTCGAGGGAGGCTTAAACCCACAAACTCCTGAGTTGGAAGGAAGATTCGGATCACTTAGCCACGCTGATAGTGACCAGCAAGATCTCGTTTAGTATTTGGAGGCTGAACCTTAATGCACTCTGGCTCTGTGGTTAGCTCTGCTACCTCACGGCGCCAGGGATCCAGGTTCAATTCCCAGCCTCAGGCGACTGTGTGGAGTTTGCATGTTCTCCCCCGTATCTGTGTGGGTTAACACCAGGTGCTCCAGTTTCCTCCCACAGTCCAAAGGTGTGTAGGTTAGGTAGATTGGCCATGCTAAATTGTGCCTTAGTGTCCAGAGATGTGCGGGTTAGGTGGATTGGCCATGCTAAATTGTCCCATAGTGTCAGGGGAATTAGCGGGATAAATACATGGGGTTAACGGTATCGGGTGGGATTGTGGTCAGTAGAAGCTCGATGGGCCACATGGCCTCCTTCTGCACTGTAGAAATTCTACTATTCTATTCTATGGTTCTAGCCTCTCTCAGATTTCCGTCACCAAGTCAAGAGTAAAACACTTAATTGGGTGCAGCTTCCTCTCTGAATCAGTTGCATTTTGTAATCTGCTTTCGAACTCAGTTTAATTTCGGTGCCACCTCATAAATGACCAAATTTCACAGCTTGGGCGTGATGGCAATCAAACTCGCCAACGCTTGGTTTGCCAACCTAGCACCGTGACCACCCGTCTGCCATGCCCATGAAGCAATACTTTAGACAGAAGTGTTTGACTGCGTCACTGGGCATGTTGTTGCTCTCGTTCCAAGGTATGCAAAGATTCACTCTCTGTCTCTTGCTCTCCCCTCTGCCTCACCCCATGAATCTCCCTCAATCTCTCTCTCTCCCTTGCCATCTTTCCCTCTCTTTCTTTGTTGCTTTCTCTCTCTCTCTCTCTCTCTCAGGTGTGGCTGCCACCCAGACGCTGCCGACAGTCTACGGGGTGGTGGACCTCTACGGCATGGCGGTGAAGGTGACCATTGTCCACAACCACAACCACTCCGACCGGCTGCGCCGCAACAACGCCATCATGCGGGCTCTGTCGCCGGATGTGGGCCGGCGGGTTTTTGACTCTGGCATCACCGAGGTGGAACGGCTGCTCTTCCATCCGAACTGTGGGCAGAAGGCAGCAATCGTGTGTGACGGACGGACAGCACTGAGGCCCCAGTAAGTAAGCAAGATGATTCTAATGTGCTGTACCTGTCCTGGGAGTGTTTGATGGGGGACAGTGTAGAGGGAGCTTTACTCTGTATCTAACCCCATGCTGTACCTGTCCTGGGAGTGTTTGATGGGGGACAGTGCAGAGGGAGATTTCCACTCCACTGAAGTAGAAGGTGTTTAGTTTTATGGGTTAGTTGTTTTAGTCAGAGTGTGTGGAAAGCCATTACATAGGTTATAGCGAATTCAGAGCACAGTTTATTCACCTTGGTGGTTTTCTACTGAGTGGACCTTTCACTCAATGTTTGTTTTTCCATGCCTGTTTAACTCCAAGTTGTTGCAATGCTTTCTGTTTCTCTTCTTCACCCTCATTCCTGAGGTTGCCAGAGAATCTTTCCTACACCCCCTTGCCTCTGAACCCAGACGTCAAGGTTTCTATTCCCCATCCAGTGACTCAGAAACAAAATCAACGCCAAAACTCTTGTGGTGATGGAGATCTACTCTGTCAACCTTCAAGTTTCCAGGTCACCTGTCCTGGTTCTCTCTCTCTCTTCCTCTTCTTCTTCTTTTCACACACACACACACACACACACACACCCCCCCCCACACACACACACACACACACACACACACACACACACACACACACACACAATATTCAGAAAGCCCACCAACACCTCTATTTTCTCAGGAGGCAATGACACTTGGCATTTCAGCTACAACTCTCTCAGATGCACCATAGAAAGCATTCTTTCTGGTTGTATCACAGCTTGGTATGGACTCCTGCTCTGCCCAACACCGCGATAAACTACAAAGGGCCCAATCCATCACGCAAACCGGCCTCCCATCCATTGACTCCATTTACACTTCCCACTGTTTTGGGAAAAGCAGCCAGCATGATCAAGGACCCCACGCACCCCGGACATTCTGTCTTCCACCTTCTTCCATCAGGAAAAAGGTACAAAAGTCTGAGGTCAAGTACCAACCGACTCAAGAACAGCTTCTTCCCTGCTGCAGTCAGACTTTTGAATGGACCTTCCTCGCACTAAGTTGATCTTTCTCTATACCCTAGGTATGACTGTAACACTACATTCTGCACCCTCTCCTTTCCTTCTCTATGAACAGTATGCTTTGTATACCTACCAATACATGTGGCAATAATAAATCAAATCAAATTGAGACAAAGTCCTTATCTTCTGTCTGAAGTGGTCTATTTAAAGATGTACGGGGGGGGGGTTCTCCTTACTGTCCTGGGTCAAAATTCATCCCTCAACCAACTTGGCTTTAAAAGCTGCAGCTAATACAATCATGTTGCTCTTTAAGGGATCTTGCTTTGTGTTACTTGGTACAGTGGACAGTGATCCATGCTGTTGCTTCTCAGCTCCAGGGACCTGGGTTCAATTCCCAGTTGGATCACTGTCTGTGCAGAGTTTGCATGTTCTCCCCATGTCTGCGTGGGTTTCCTCCCACAGTCCGAAAGACGTGCTGGTTAGGGTGCATTAGCCATGCTAAATTCTCCCTCAGTGTTACTCAAACAGGCGCCGGAGCGTGGCGACTAGGGGGATTTTCAAAGTAACTTCATCGTAGTGTTAATATAAGCCTTGTGACACTAATCAATAAACTTTAAAAGATCCCAGGCCAGTGTCCTCAAGAACGTGTACTTGTGACACAATCCCAATATGTGTAGGTTAGGTGGATTAACAAGGTCGCTATGTGGGTTGGGTTATGATGCTCTGTCAGAGAGTTGGTGTAGGATGGACTGAATGGCCTGCTTCTGCATTGTTGGGATTCTACGTTCTGTGATTACACCCGCACTTCATGAAGTGTTCTGGGAATTCCTGAAAGGCGCAATGTAAATGCAAGTACTTTCTCCCCTTCACGTTTTTCCCCTCTGTACAGGTGTTTGTGTTTTAGTCGCGTTCGCAGATGTGACAATCTTGTCTTTCTTCCTCTGCAGTGCCACAGATGACTTCAACCATGGAGTGGTGCTTAGCAACCGTGCCCTCCGCAGCAATGAAATCTTTCAAGTCCGTATCGACAAGATGGTGGACAAGTGGGCCGGTTCCATAGAAATCGGTGTGACCACCCACAATCCCGCTTACCTCCAGTTGCCATCGACTATGACCAATCTGCGTTCTGGTACGTTTTTCTCCTGGTCTTTGCCCCTTGCTTGCTGGCTCTCCTTCCTCCGCATCCTCCACCCTCCTGCCCTCACTCACTTCACTTGTGCCTTCTCTCTCTGGTTGGGGTGCATTGGCCGTGCTAAATTCTCCCTCCATGTTAACCGAACAGGCACCGGAGTGTGGCGACCGGGGGATTTTCACAGTAACTTCGTTGCAGCGTTAATGTAAGCCGACTTGTGGCACTAGTACTTTATTCTGAGACTATGTCCTCTGGTCCTGGACTCTCCCATGAGGGGAAACATTCTCTCAGCATCTACCCTGTCAGAATCTTATGTTTCAATGGGATCACCTCTCCTTCTAAATTCTAATGAGTAGAACAAAGAAAATTACAGCACAGAAGCAGACCCTGTTCAGTGGTTAGCACTGCTGCTTCACAGCTCCAGGAACCTGGGTTCGATTCCTGGCTCGGGTCACTGTGCAGAGTTGGCACATTCTCCTCGTATTTGCATGGGTTTCCTCCGGGTGCTCCAGTTTCCTCCCACAGCCCAAAGATGTGCGGGTTAGGTTGATTGGCCATGATAAATTGACCCTAGTGTCAGGGGCAGTTAGCAGGGTAAATGGGTGGGGTCACACGGATAGGGCCAGGGTAGGATTGTGGTCAGGAAAAACTTGATGGGCCAAATGGCCTCCTTCTATACTATAGGGGTTCTATGATTGAGGATGACAGATTTGCTTCCCTAATTTCACAAGTAAGGCTTACATTAACATTTAAGTTACTGTGAAAATCCCCCAGTCGCCACACTCTGGCGCTTGTTCGGGTAACATTGAAGGAGAACTTAGCACGTCCAACCCACCTAGCCTGCACATCTTTGGACTGTGGGAGGAAACTGGAGCATTTAGCATAGCCAGTGTACCTAACTAGCATGTCTTTCGGACTGTGGGAAGAAACCGGAGCACCCGGAGGAAACCCACGCAGACATGAGGAGAAAATGTGCAGACTCTGCACAGATCGTGACCCAAGCCGGGAATCGAACCCGTAGTGCCAACCACTGTGCTGCCCATTACTGCGTGCATTAGTGATGGGTTTTACCAACAATGGGTCATCAGCAGATTCTTAATTCCATATAGTTATTATTGTATTCAAATTCCACCATCTGCCGTGGCGAGATTCGAACCCGGGTCCCCAGAACATTAGTTGAGTTTCTGGATTAACAAATCGAGCAATAATACCACAAGGTCATCACCTCCCCTGATGTTAGATTGGCCATGGTATGAGAACAGGTTGATGTTTGGAAGTTAACCTGCTATGTTGGCACGGTGGCACAGTGGTTAGCATGCTGCCTCAACGCCAGGGACCCGAGTTCGATTCCTGGTTCAGGTCACTGTCTGTGACCTTTTGTCCCGAGTCTACGTGGGTTTCCTCCAGGTGCTCCGGTTTCCTTCCACAGTCCGAAAGATGTGCAAGTTGGGTGCATTGGCCATGCTAAATGGCACCTCAGTGTCCAAAGATGTGCAAGTTAGGTGGATTGGCCATGCTAAGTCGCCCCTTAGTGTCCAAAGAAGTGCAGGTTAGTGGATTGGCCATGCTAAATTGCCCCTTAGTGTCAGGGGGACTAACTGGGGTAAATGCATGGGATTATGGGGATAGGGCCTGGGTGGGATGGTGGTCAGTGCAGATTCGATGGGCCAAATGGCCGCCTCCTGCACTGTAGGAATTCTGTGATATCCGAGGAAGGAGGAAGAAGCAAGTACCTTCTATTGCCAATGCCAGCTTTTGTCACGAGTAATCCCTTGTGTCTGATCTAAATAGGAAAAGTGAAAGTTAAGATGAAATTGTTAGAAATAGGCCTGCAGCATCAGTGGGGAAAGAGTTAACTGTTAATCACTGAAGGTGGAACCTTATCCTTTCCAGGTACTTGGATGATGACTGGAAACGGAGTGATGCATAACGGGACCACGATTCTCGATGAGTATGGCCACAACCTCGATCGATTAAAGGTTAGGTCTTTCAATTTTGACAGTTGTTGCTGACGGTTAAGCTTGGGGGGTGGGGGAAGGGGGTGCAGTGGGAGTGAGCTGGAGGTGGAACATCTCTTTGCTTGTCAGTGGATCTCGATGATGGAACACGCGAGCCACTGTTTGAGTCGCAGTGTCATCCTGTACCAATAGCTGCTCAGATGGTCGCCATTTCTCACTCCACTGCAGACGTTCGACGTCAGAATTCCAGGCGGTCGCTCCCAGGGCCAGTGCTGAGAGACTGCCGCAGGTTCAGACTTGGAAACCCAGGCCCTGTCTCGAACCTCGGGTAACACAGCACAGCAGTACAGTGGTTCGCGCTGCTGCCTCACAGCGCCAGGGACCTGCATTTGATTCTGGGCTTGGGTCACTGTCTGTGCGGAGTTTGCACATTCTCCCTGTGTCTGCATGGGTTTCCTCCGGGTGCTCCGGTTTCCTCCCACGTTCTGCAAGTTAGGGTACATTGGCTGTGCTAAATTCTCCATCAGTGTTACCCAAACAGGTGCCAGGAGGGTGGTAACTCAGGGATTTTCACAGTAACTTCATTGCAGTGTTAATGTGTACGCCTACTTGTGACAGTAATAAATAAACTTTAAGCTTAGAAGCCTCTTCTAAAAGGGCAGCACTCCTTCAGTGCTGCAGTCGGAGTGTCAGCTGAGATTATCTTGCTGGATCTGAACCTGGATCTCCTGAGTGTCGTTGACAATTCCTTATGAATCCTCGCACTCTGAGGATTCGGGGGAGGTTGACCATTTAGGACGGAGATGAGGAGACATTTCTTCACCTGGTGAGCCTGTGGAATTCAGGAAGTAGTTGATGCCAAAACATTGAATGTATTCGAGAGGCGGCTGGATATAGCACTTAGGGTGAATGGGATCAAAGGTTATAGGGAGAAAGCAGGATTAGGCTATTGAGTTGGATGATCAGCCATGATTGCAATGAATGGCAGAGCAGGCTCAAAGGGCCAAATGACCACCTCCTGCTCCTGTCTTCTGTGTTTCTATGAAGAACCTTCAATGGCATGGCCTTTCTTCCCAAGCTTCACAGAGGAGAAAGAAATGCCTTTGATGAACTCCAGGTTTTGCGAAGTGCTTTGGTCAATCTGGAGATGTAGGTTCGGAGGTTAGAACATTGGAGAGGTGCCTGGAAGCTAGGTTGACAAGATAGATGTGATATTTCTGACCATTAACCCCTGCTATTTTCCAAGTCCTTGGTACCTGGTGCAGAGGGGAGGAGGTGAGGAAGGTGGAGGACCTCCTCGTTTACCTGCTCCTGGAATGGCCAAGCTTGCCAGAAACAGAGCTCTGACGAAGGACCATCCAGGCTCGAAACGTTGGCTCTAATTCTCTCTCCACAGAAGCTGTCAGACCTGCTGAGATCTTCCAATGTTTTGAGTTTGTTATAAACAGGTTCAGTAAGAAATCTCTCAACACCAGGTTAAAGCCCAACAGGTTTATTTGGAATCACGAGCTTTCGGAGTGCTGCTCCTTCGTCAGGTGAGTGGAGAGTTGGGTTCACAAACAGGGCATTTATAGACAGAGACACAATTGGTTTTAACCTGTGATTATCCCCCTCTCCACTCGCGCTGTCTGTATCAGTGAAGTCCCACCATTATCTTGTAATTGTGTCTCTGTCTACGTATGCCCTGTTTGTGAACCCAACTCTTCACTCACCTGATGAAGGAGCGGCGCACTAAAGACTCGTGATTCCAAATAAACCTGTTGGACTTTAACCTGGCATTGTGAGGCCCTGGTACTGTGCCCACCCCAGTCCAACACTGGCATCTCCACATCACAAACAGGTCCAGACAGCGGGCAACCAAGGGGGTCATCATGCCCCTGTACTGCAGCTAGATTTGTGGCTGGGTGTCCCTGGAGAGAGAGACAGCATGCGGAGTCCACGGGCTGTGTCGAGGCCTTCCGTGCCTGCCGGGCACCGCAGAGGTTGGGATGTGTTATTGACCCTGTTAATCACATTTTGGCTTGATGTTTTAAACTTCCTTTACTCTTTGTCTTTTGATTTGGGTGGCTCCCTTCTTTGGGGTCTGCCCTTCTTGCTTTGTCCCCAAGTTTGTTTGATTTTAGTTTTATTTGATTTGGCCACAAGGGAGTGCGAGTAACCACACCTGTAACTGAACCCTTGCTTCCGAACACTTGGAGCGTGCTGAACTTATTTATTAGTGTCACAAGTAAGGCTTACGTTAGCGCTGCAATGAAGTTATTGTGAAAATCCCCTAGTCGTCACACTAGAGCGCCTGTTCGGGTACATGGAGGGAGAATTAGCACAGCCGATGCACCCTAACCGGCACATCTTTTGAAGTGTGGGGGGAAGCCAGAGCATCTGGAGGAAACCCACACAGACACGGGGAGAGAATGTGTAGACTCCACGCAGACAATGACTCTAATCGGGAATTGAACCCGGGTCCCTGGCTTTGAGAGGCAACAGTGCTAACTGCTGTGCTTGTTCGGATAACGCAGAGGAAGAATGGCCTAATGTACCTAACTAGTCTTTCGGAGTGTGGGGGGGAAACCGGAGCAGCCGGAGGAAACCCACACAGGCGCAGAGAAGAATGTGCAGACTCCACACAGACAGAGACCCAAGCCGGGAATCGAACCTGGGGTCCCTGGCACTGTGAGGCAGCGGTACTAACCACTGTGCCACCCTGCTGCCAACTTCACGCGTCAATAATATCCGAGCCAGGGACCCGGGTTCGATTCCAACCGGTCTGGCCTACATGTGACTCCAGGGCCACGGCAATGTGGTTGACTCACAACTGCCCTCCAAGGGCAACTAGGGGTTGAGGGAATAGGACCTGGGTGGATCCGTAATTCGTAGGCAGATAACGAGTGGAGTAAATGCTGTGATCATTTTCTTTCCTCCCACCCTGCTTCTCGTACTAACGTCCTATCTCGTTCCTTCCTCCACGATACACTGACACCAGGCTGGTGACACGGTTGGCGTGATGCGCAAGGAAGATGGAAGCCTGCATTTCTTTGTGAACAACGTGGACCAGGGCCTTGCCGCCTCCAACGTGCCATCCAGCGTTTACGCCGTGGTGGACCTCTACGGCCAGGCTGCCCAGGCCACTATCATAGACGACATAGGTGGGTCTGCTGTTTTGTTAGCCTCCCCCGACTTGGAAACACTCTGTTACACCGGCTACAGTACAGCAGTGCTTCCCCCTGTCCTTGACTCTCCTGCTTTGGTGCTTTTGTTCATTCATGGGACATGGGCGTCGCTGGTTGGCCAGCATATGATCATAGAATCAGAGAATAGAATCCCTGTAGTCTAGAAGGAGGCCATTCGGCCCATTGAGTCTGGACCAACTACAATCCCACCCAGGCCCTATTCCTGCAACCCCCACGCATTTACCCTGCTGACCGCCCTGGCACCAGGTTCCATTTATCATGGCCAGTCCACCTGGAGAAAACCTACGCAGACACAGGGAGAACGTGTGCAGTGAGTGACCCGAGCTGGGAACTGAACCTGGGACCCTGGCACCGTGAGGCAGCAGTGCTAACCTCTGTGCCACCACGCCACCCATCCCTAGTTGCCCAAGTTGAGAGTCAACCACATTGCTGTGTCTCATGTAGGCCAGATCGGGTAAGGACGGCAGATTTCCTTCCCTAAAGGAATCAGATGAGTTTTTCCGACAACGGGTCATCAGTAGATTCTTAATCCCAGATTCTTTTTTTTATTGAATTCAAATTCCACCACCTGCCATAGGCAGGATTCGAACACGAGTCCCCGAGAACATTAGCTGAGCTTCTGCATTAATAGTCTGGCGGTGATACCACTAAGCCATCGCTCTCGTGCCCCCCACAGACAAAGCATACCATTCACAGAGAAGGAAAGGAGAGGGTGCAGAATGCAGTGTTACAGTCATAGCTAGGGTGTAGAGAAAGATCAACTTAATGCGAGGTGGGTCCATTCAAAAGTCTGACGGCAGCAGGGAAGAAACTGTTCTTGAGTCGGTCGGTACGTGAGCTCGGACTTTCGTACCTTTTTCCCGACGGAAGAAGGTGGAAGAGAGACTGTCCGGGGTGCGTGGGGTCCTTAATTATGCTGGCTGCTTTGCCGAGGCAGCGGGATGTGTAGACAGAGTCAGTGGATGGGAGGGAGGCTTGTGTGGAGGGCGGGGAGGCTGATGTGCGCGAGCGTCAGCAGCCCAGGGAGGAGGTAGCTCAAGGACTTGCAACCCTGCCTGCGTCCTCTCTCCATTACAATCAAAACTCATTACAACTCCGCCCCTCCCCCCCTCCATCCCCCAAAACGTGAGTAGCACAGTGGAACTCCTCCCTTCCCTCAAAGACCCTCTTTTTCACCTTAATTCCTTTGGTTTCGCAGAGAAATGGTCTCGCACCATCATTCTCCCTGACTTAACCTTCTGGCCTGTCCCCGTTGGCAGGAACTCCTGTTCATTTCCAACTGGTTTATCAGTAGTTCCATGAATGTTCTGGTTTGTAGGCCATGATTAGGGCGTGTGTGTGATTAATCCTGAGCTAGTCTGAAAGGGCTGTGTGTGTGTGTGTGCGCGTGCGTGTGAGAGTGTGTCTCTCCTCTCCCTGATGTGACCTCTTTCCCGTGGTTTTCGTGCCCAGATCTGCCCCCTCTGCCTGACGAGCCCTTGGACGGCAATAACCAGCTCTCCCCCTGCAGCATCTTCTCGCTGACCCCCAGCAACGACCTCCGCTTCCACCACCTCCACGGCAACAACGCCGTCATCACGAACGGCGGCCGCACGGCCTTCCGGCAGAACTGCCGCAGCGAGTTCAACGACGCCATCGTCATGTCCAGCAGGTGAGGCCGCAGCCGCCTGGCCCAGACAGCAGCAGGTTGTTGCACCCCCTCACAGTAATAATATAGCCGCTGACCGGGAGAGGCGTCTTGACGTGGGAAGACCAGAGGGCGCGTGCGCGTGGTCACGCAGTACGAGGGGGGGCGCACGCAGGCGGGGAGTGCAGGAGGGGAAGGGGTGCACATGTGTGGGGAATGATGGGGGGGGCATGGGAGGGAGTTTGCGAGGGGAGAGGAGGGAGGAAGGGTGGCACATGTGGGATGGAGGGAGTGCGTGTGTGGCAGGGGAAGGATTGCGCGCGATGGGGGGGAAGAGAGGGATCACTTGTGGGGAGGGAGGGATTGCGCACGGAGCTGGGGTTGCAGAATGGAGGGAGTGCGCGGGGGGGGGAAGGAAGGAGTGCGCACGGGGAGGGGGGGAGACGGAGGGGGTGCGCGCACACATGCCCGCCTGCTGGAAGGGCGGGACCACGGGCACGTGCGAGCTAGCGTGGCGAAGGAGTGTGTGCAGGGCAGACGGGACAAACAGCAATGTGCGTGTGCGGGCGAGTGAGAATGCAGATGTCCCACTCTGGCTGGAGAATGTGGAGCAGTTTGTAGTGGGGGCATCTACTTGGCCATTTAGGACAGAGATGAGAAACAATTCGTTCCAAGGGTTGAATCTTTGGATATTTCTCCTCCAGAGGGTTGTGAGAGTTCAGGTCGACTGAAGTCAGTCAGTTTGTGAACACCAATGGCCTTGAGGAAGGTTGGGAACCGGCAGTGGCGTTGATCACCCATAATCTTGCTGAACCTTGGAGAAAGCTCGAGGGGGGCAGATCCACTTTCCATCAGCTTGTGCGTCACCCTGTGTCAACTTTTATTCTCACGTGACAGACGGGTGCTTTTGTTGGTTGACTTTCTTTCAGAGCTTTGAGAGAAGGGGAGATGTTTGAGATACTGATTCAGAAGATGGTGGACCGGTGGTCGGGATCCATTGAGGCGGGTGAGTACTGGGACAGGCCGGATTTCTCTGCAGGATTTGGGGCGGGGAGCCGCGCCAGTGTCTGTCGGGTGGGTGTGGGGCTGGGGGGCGGGGGGGGGGGGGGATGGCGGCCAACGGGGTCGGGAGGGGGAGGTGGGCAGGGCTCAAGTCTCAGCCTGAAATCCCATACTTCGGGAAACAGAACATGCTGCCAACACTCAGCAAAACAGGCAGAGAAACAGGGCCAGGCTGCCTGAACTGGGGAAAGGTTTTTGATGCAACAGGGTTTAAAGAAATGCAGAGGCAGTGATGAGGTGTGAGGTCAGGGGAATCATTCCGATTTCTATCAAACCTATGACAGTTCCACACCTTTTCCCCTCTTCTTTTGGGGAAAGGTTGCAGATCCTAAACCTCTGTTTCTCTGTCAGGATGCTTGTACCTGCTGAGTGTTTTCAGCATTATCCATCTAGATTCATGGCCTATTAGGCAGGAGCTGCATGTGTGCGCGTATGTGGGCAATTGTCGTACGTGCCTGTGAACATATGTTCCTGTTGTGTGTGCCTGGATATTTGTGTGTGTGGATGCGTTCTTGTTTTGTGGGCCCATGGGCAGGCTTGCGTTTTGCGGGCGAGTTGGGGTGGGCTTGCGTTTTGCGGGCGAGTTGGGGCGGGCTTTCGTTTTGCGGGCCCATGGGCAGGCTTGCGTTTTGAGGGCGAGTTGGGGCGGGCTTGCGTTTTGAGGGCGAGTTGGGGCGGGCTTGCATTTTGCGGGCCCATGGGCAGGCTTGCGTTTTGCAGGCGCGTGTTAAGGGGACTTGCATTTTACGGGCGTGTTAGGGAGGCTTGCATTTTGCAAGCGCGTTGGGGGGGCTTGCGTTTTGTGGGCGTATGGGCGGGCTTGCGTTTTTGTGGGCAGGCACGAGTTTTGCGGGGTTGGGTGGAGGTGTATTTCTGGATTGTGATGAACCGTTGTGTAACTGGGTAATTTAGGTTAGGAGATTTCATGCGTGTCTGGCTTGAGTATTCCTCAGGGGTCCGCACGTGTCGGTGTTTATTGTCCAAGTTGTGTTGTGTCTTGTACTCAATGCTGCATGTCTTTGCGACTGTGTCCCTGGGTGGTAGAAGCGCATGTCCGGAGTGTGGTGCAGATCAAGCTGCTTGAATTCTGTCGGTTGTGTTGTGTACATTCTGCTGTGTATTTTCCCATATTGTCCACTTTAATGACATTTTTCCTGTCATAGTTAATATTGAGACTCCCCCTTATTTAGGAGTTACAGCAATCCGTCCAGAAGATCTCGAGTTTCCCAGCACTATGACGGATATAGACTATGACACTTGGATGCTGAGGTAATAGCAGAATCAGAACCTGCTTTTGGGATTGGACTGGGGAGGAGGGTGGGCCGAGTTAAAGATATTCCGTGTTATTTGTCAGCGGGCAGGGATGTCAACTTACTCTTCCTTGTCCGGGTAGATTCAGAAAGAATGTTCCCGATGGTGGGGGGTGAGTCCAGAACTAGGGGGTCATAGTTTGAGGATAAGGGGTAAACCTTTTAGGACTGAGGTGAAGAGAAATTTCTTCACCCAGAGGGTGGTGAATGTGTGGAGTTCACTCCCACAGAAAGTAGCTGAGGCCAAAACGTTGCCAGATTTCAAGAAGAAATTGAGATTATTTATCTATTAGTCACAAGTAGGCTTTCATTAACACGCTAACGAAGTTAGTGTGAAAACCCCCCCAGTCGCCACACTCCGGCGCCTGCTCAGGTAACACTGAGGGAGAATTTAGCACGGCCGACGCACCCTAACTAGCACGTCCTTTCAAGCTGTGGGAGGAAACCCATGCAGACCCGGAGGAGAATGCGCACACTCCACACAGACAGTGACCCAAGCCAGGAATCGAACCCGGATCCCTAGTGCTGTGAGGCAGCAGTGCTGGCTACTGTGCCACCTAGATAAAGCTCTCGGGGTTAAAGGGACCAAGTAGTATTGGGTGGGGGGGGCAATCAGGATGTTGAATTTGATGATCGTCATGAGTGGTGGAGCAGGCTCGAAGGGCTGAACGGCCTACTCCTCCTAGATTCTGTGCCCTGGAAAGTTCCTGGTTTGAAGTTCTGCCCAGGAATATGGGGTGACTGGTAAGGCCACACCTTGTGGCCATCCCTGGTTGACTGATTCTCGGTGAATGTGAGGGGGTGGGCTGGAGTTTTGAGAGGCGCGCTGAGACTCTTGGTAAGGCAGCCCTGGCGCAGGAGGAGGTCACCACAGCCGTCATGATGGCACAGTGGGTTAGCACTGCTGTCTCTCAGGCGTGTACGTGAGGTCTGGCGTTGATGCACCTCCTGATGGCTTGGGCATAACTTGTCCAGTCGAGGGCAGCGGCCTTCCGGAGGAATCCAATCGGACTCTTTCCTCTTTGGTTGCTGCGCTGCGGATCTCTCTGTCGGCTGTTCCGGTTCTTCTCTGTTATGCCCTTCTCTGGTCAGAACCTTCCACACACCTGACGAAGGAACAGCATTTCCAAAACCTTGTGGGTTTACTATCAAATAAACTGGTTGGACTTTAACCTGGTGTTGTGAGACTTCTTACTGTGTCTCACAAGCGCCAGGGACCCGGGTTCGATTCCCGGCCTTGGGTCACTGTCTGTGCAGAGTCTGCACGTTCTCCATGTGTCTGCGTGGGTTTCCTCCGGTTTCCTCCCATAGTCCGAAAGCATTGGCCGTGTTAAATTCTCTCTGTGTTACCCGAGCAGGCGCCTGGAGTGTGGCGGCTCGGGGATTTTCACAGTAACTCCATTGCAGTGTTAATGTCAGCCGACTTGCGATACTGATAAATAAACTTAAACAGCAGTCGATCAGAGGAGAGGGAGGGTCATCAGACTCATGGTATGTTGATGCTTTTTGAACTCGGGGTGGAAAAAGAGGAAACTGGATCATTACTTGTTCATAACAGAGTGTGAGAACAGGAGAGAGATAAACAGAGAAGAGGCAAACTTCTTAAAGATTGTATGGGACTGCCAGGAGAACCTTAGAATCTTGACGGTACGGAAGGAGGTCATTTGGCCCATCGAGTCTGTACCGACCACAATCTTATCCGAGCCCCTTTCCTGTAACCCTTCACATTTACCCTGCTTAACCCCCTGACACTAGGGTTAATTTAGCATGGCCAATCCACCTAACTCACACACCAGTTTGTGGGAGGAAACCAGAGCGCCCAGAAGAAACCCACACAGACATGGGAAGAATGTGCAGCCTTCACACAGAGAGTGACCCGAGGCTGGAATTGAACCCGCGTCCCTGGTGCTGTGAAGGAGCAGTGCTAACTACTGTGCCACTGTGTCTCCTTATCTCTGTTATCTCCTGGGAGGTGTCATTGAGCCACTCACACAGGCAATTGGTGGTTCTTGGCAGAATGGCCTCTTCTCTTTGACCTGCCAGATAAAGGGCATGGTGATACAGCGGTTAACAGTGCTGCCTCACAGCACCAGGGATCAGGCTCAATTCCGGGTTCAGGTCACTGTCTGTGTGGAGTTTGCATGTTCTCCCCTGTGTCTGCGTGGGTTTCCTCTGGGTGCTCCGGTTTCCTTCCACAGTCCAAAGATGTGCAGTTTAGGTGGATTGCCCATGCTAAATTGTCCCTAATCCTGGGGGATTAGCAGAATAAATTAGGTTTATGGAGATAGGGCCTGGGTGTCAAAGAGGTTTACAGCATGGAAAAAGGCCCTTCAGCCCAACTTGTCCATGCTGCCCTTCTTTTTAAAAGCCCCTAAGCTAATCCCAATTGCCTGCATTTGGCCCATATCTCTCTATACCCATGTAACTACCTAAATGCTTCTTAAAAGACGAAATTGTGCCCGCCTCTACTACTACCTCCAGCAGCTTGTTCCAGACACTCGCCACCCTCTCTGTGAAAAAATTCCCCCCAAACACTTCTGTATTCTCCCCTCTCACCTATAAACCTATGCCATCTAGTTTTAGACTCCTGTACCTTTGGGAAAAGATGTTGACTATCCAACTCATTGTGCGCCTTGTTATTTTATAGACCCCTCAGCCTCCTATGCTTCAGAGGAAAAAGTCCCAGTTTATCCACCCTCTCCTTATAACTCAAACCATCAAGTCTCCGTAGCATCTGAGTAAACCTTTTCTGCACTCTTTGTAGTTTAATAATATCCTTTCTATAATAGAGTGATCAGAACTGTGCACAGTTTTCCAAGTGTGGCCTTACCAATGTCTTGCGAATTTCAACAAGACGTCCCAACTCCTGTTTCAATGTTCTGACCTATGAAACCAAGCATGCCGAACGCCGCCTTCACCACTCTGTCCACCTGTGACTCCACTTTCAAGGAGCTATGAACCTGTACCCCTAGATCTCTTTGTTCTGTAACTCTCTCCAACGCCCTACCATTGACTGAGTAAGTCTTGCCCTGGTTCAGTCGACCAAAATGCATCACCTTATACTTGTCTAAATTAAACTCCATCTGCCATTTGTCAGCCCACTGGCCCAATTGATCAAGATCCCGTTGCAATTGGAGATAACTTTCTTCACTGACCACTATGCCACCAATCTTAGTTTGGGATTGTGGCCAGTACAAACTCAATGGGCTGAATGGCCGCTTTCTGGACTGTAGGGATTCTGTGATTCTATTCTATGACTTCAGCTTAAACCTGCAAAGAGAATGCTCTGAAGTAGAAAATGTTCTGATGTTCCTCGCAAGAGCTTTTTCACATAAACACTGACACTCCACTGCGATAGAACAGGTGACTAACTTGGTCCAAGAGGCCGATTTTTAAGGAGTGCCCTAAAGGAAGAGAGGAGCAGAGGTGTTTAGGGAGGGAATTCCAGGGTTTCGAGACCCAGGCAGCCGAAGGCACGGGCACTGGTGGTGGAGCGATTTAAAATCAGGGAATTGGGACGATTTAAAACACCGGAGTTGGAGGAGTGCAGAGATCTCTCAGGGTTGTGAGCCTGGAGGTGACAGAGATCGGGAGGGGACCAGACGATGCACAAGGGATTGACCACAAGGGTAAACGACTTGTACGTTGAGGCATTGTCAGGCCGCAAAGCAAGGCCAAACACTGCTGGAATCTGAAACAGATACAGGAAATGCTGGAAAATCTCAGCAGGTTTGACAGCGTCTGCAGAGAGAGGGAGACAATAAAGCCAACAATTTCCACTCTGGCTGACCCTTTCAGCTGACGTGCTGGTTAGGTGCTAAATTCTCCCTCAGTGTTAGTCGAACAGGCGCCAGGAGTGTGGCAACTAGGGGATTTTCATAGTAACTTCATCGCGGTGTTAATGTAAGCCGACACTAATAAATAAAATTTAAACGTTGCTCGGCCAGACTTGAAACGTTGGCTCCGTTCTCTCTCTCTCTCTCTCTCTCTCTCTCTCTCTCTCTCCACAGATGCTGTCAGAGCTGCTGGGGGGTTTTTCCGGCAATTTCCATTCCTTGAGCAATGAGGGTTCATGAGCACAGGAGAACTGTTTCAGCCTGTCCTTTAGATCTCAGCTGATCTGATCACTTGATCCTGTTTGCTCGCAAGAGTGTGCCCAGTGCTTAGCACGGTCGCTTCACAGCGCCAGGGACCTGGGTTCGATTCCGGCCTCGGGTCACTGTCTGTGTGGAGTCTGCACATTCTTCCCCACCGCCGTGTCTGCGTGGGTTTCCTCCGGGTGCTCCGGTTTCCTCCCACAGTCGGAAGGATGTGTAGGTTAATTTTCCCTCGGTGTTACCCGAACAAGACTTTAAACTGAAATTCTCTTTCTGAGTACCCGAACAAGCGCCGGACTGTGGCGACTGGGGGGATTTTCACAGTAGCTTCATTGCTGTGTTAATGTAAGCCGACTCATGATACTAATAAATAAACTTCAGCCTCCAATACACTTCCAGGCAGAACATTCCAGACCCCCAAACCTCTCGCTGTGTAAAACAAAAGGTTTTTCTCTCATCGTATATGCTTCTTTTGCAAGTCACTCTAACCTTGTGCCACCTCATTCTCGATCCTTTTCCAATTGGGAGCAGTTTCTCCCAACCTATTCTGTCCAGCCTTCTCGTGATTTTAAATATCTTCTGTCAAATCTCCTCTTAGCTGTCTTCTCTCCAAGAATAGCCCCAACCTCTCTGTAATATGGGCAGTGCAGTGGTTAGCACTGGTGCCTCACTGTGCCAGGGACCCAGGTTGGATTCCCGGCTTGGGTCACTGTCTGTGTGGAGTCTGCATGTTCTCCCCGTGTCTGCGTGGGTTTCCTCCGGGTGCTCTGGTTTCCTCCCACAGTCTGAAAGACGTGCGGGTTAGGGTGCGTTGGCCGTGCTAAATTCTCCCTCGGTGTTACCCGAACAAGTACTGGAGCGTGGCGACTGGGGGGAATTTTCACAGTAACTCCATTGCAGTGTTAACGTAACCCTTACTAGCGACACTAATAAATAAACTTTAAGCGTTGCTTGGCCAATGGTGATAGGTGCTTGTCCCTGTTGGTTGGCGGTGACCGTTCCTTGTGCGCAGGTGTCTGTTATTGAGTGGCTTGCTGCAAGCGGTTGCGGTTCTTGACATCTTTCTGGTGGTCTTTCCCCCTCCTGCCCGCCATGCTCCCCCCCACCCTCCCCTCCGCAGCGGCACTGCAATTATGCAAGACGGGAACACCATGTGCAACAATTACGGCTGCGATCTGGACTCCTTGACCACTGGCTCACGAATCGGGATGATGCGCAACCTGAACGGCGACCTCCATTACTACATCAACGGGGTGGACCAGGGAGTGGCCTGCTCGGGACTGCCCCCAGGTAAACCAGGGGCCATGGGGGTGGGCAAGGACGGTGTCTGACTGTGCTGGAGGGAGGATCCATCACTTCTAACATTGACTCACTAAACCAATTTGATTTGATTTATTATTGTCACATGTATTGGGATAATGAAAAGTATTGTTTCTTGCGCGCTATACAAACAAAGCATACCATTCATTGAGTACATGGGGAGAGGGATTTGATTTGATTTATTATTGTCACATGTATTGGGATACAGTGAAAAGTATTGTTTCTTGCGTGCTATACAGACAAAACGATACTGTTCATAGAGAAGGAAAGGAAATGTAGTATTACAGTCACAGCTAGGGTGTAGAGAAAAATGAACTTAATGCAGGGTTCAAAATTCTGACGGCTGCAGAGAAGAAGTTGTTCTTGAGTCAGTTGGTCCACGTCCACAGACTTTGGTATCTTTTTCTCGATGGAAGAAGGTGGAAGAGAGAATGTCCAGGGTGCGTGGGGTCCTTGATTATGCTGGCTGCTTTTCCCCGAGGCAGCGGGAAGTGTAGACAGAGTCAGTGATGGGAGGCTGGGTTTGCGTGATGGGACGGGGCTCCGTTCACGACTCTTTGTCATTCCTTGCGGTCTTGGGCACAGCAGGAGCCCGTACCAAGCTGTGATACAACCGGAAAGAATGCTTTCTATGGTGCATCAGTTAAAGTTGATGAGATTCGTAGCAGACATGCCAAATTTCCTTAACCAGCTGAGAAAGTAGAGGCGTTGGTGGGCTTTATGACCTTCACTCATCCCCGCCCTGGTGAGATAATGCCTTTCGGCCAGTTTGAGAGCTCCGGCCCACTCCATTTTCTCCTCTTTCGCACTCTCTCTCTCACTCTGCCTTTCTCTACCACTCTTCCTCTATTCCACTTGCTGTCATTCTCTCTTGTGCGCCTACTCTCTCATACCCACTCCCATGCTCCCATACACTACTGTGTGCTTTTGTCCGCTTTTGAACTGGCGTTGCTTAACTTGCTCAGCGGATGTTGGGGTCACTGGCTAGGCCCAGCATTGAGCGACCATCCCTGACTGCCCTCCATTTCCGGGGGCAACTGAGAGTCAACCACATTGCTGTGGCTCTTGAGTCCCCATGTAGGCCAGACTGAATAAGGACGGCAGATTTCCTTTCAGAACAAAATGGTTTTTTCCAATAATGGGTTATCAGTAGATTCTTAACTCCAGATTTTTTTTTTATTGAATTCAAATTTCACCACCTGCCATGGCAGGATTCGAACCCAGGTCCCCAGAGCTTTGCTCTCTGATGAGGGGTCCCCATTCCGCACTCTTCAGCTCATTCCCAGGCTGAGACTCCCAAGTTGTTCAGGAGATGGCACCTTTCGAAAGATGTGTTCAAACTGCAGCCTCCGTGCCCTGTCTTACCATTGAATCATAGAATGCAGAAAGAGGCCATTTGGCCCATCAAGTCTGCACTGACCACAATCCCTATCTCCATGCATTAAGTTGCCCTTAAGTCCCCCTGAGACTTGAGGACAACTTAGCATGGCAAATCCACCTAACCTGTACATCTTTGGACATTAGGGAGATTGGCCATGCTAAATTGCACCTTAGTATCCAAAGATGTGTAGATTAGGGAGATTGGCAATGCTAAATTGCCCCTTAATCTACACATCTTTGGAAACTAAGGGGCAATGTAGCATGGCCAGTCCGCCCAACCTGCGCATACTTGGACTGTGGGAGGAAACTGCAGCACCCAGAGGAAACCCACGCAGACACGGGCAGAACGTGCAAACTCCACACAGTCACCCAAACTGGCAATCGAACTCAGGTCCCTGGCGATGTTTGCACACATTCTTCCTTTGTCTGCATGGGTTTGCTCTGGTTTCCTCCCACAGTCCAAAAGACGTGCTGGTTAGGGTGCATTGGCTGTGTTAAATTCTCCCTCCGTGTTACCCGAACAGGCGCCGGAGTGTGGCGACTAGTGCGATTTTCACAGTAACTTCATTGCAGTGTTAATGTAAGCCTTACTTGTGACACTAATAAATAAATTTTAAACATGTTTGGATTTTCTAATGTTCGTTTCTACTCCTGATACAGCCCTTCCCACACTCTGGGCTTCCGGTGTTTAGGGTGGGGAAGGGTGTTTGTTTTAATTTGAGCTCAGTTCGAGTACTGTGGCTGCTGTTATTGTCCTCTTTCCTTTCCCTGCAGAGCTGTACGCTGTGGTGGATCTGTACGGACAGTGTGTCCAAGTATCTATAACCAGCGGCTCACCACCCGTGGACAACAGCCTGTCGCTTAGCAATGCCACTGAGAAGTCTTTCCCGATACATTCCCCAGGTAGGCACGGTCCTCCCTGCCTGCTCTTATTTCTCTCTCTCTCTCTCTCTTTCTCTCTCTTTTCGCCCAGCAGATAGCTTGGGTTTCCCCCCCACCATCTGCGTCACTGCACCCCCACCCTCTCTACTCCTGACTATTCAACTACTCGAGGCCACTGGGCTGCCATCAGCAAGCTTGACTGGGGCAGGTGCGGGCTAGTGGCTGGCGTTTAGGGGGCAGCACAGCAGGTTAGCACTGCTGTCTCACAGGGAGCCAGAGACCTGGCTTTGATTCCTGGCTCGGGTCACTGTCTGTGTGGAGTTTGCGCGTTCTCCCCGTGTCTGCGTGGGTTTCCTCCGGGTGCTCTCCAGTTTCCTCCCACAGCCCGAAAGACGTGCTGGTTAAGGGTGCATTGGCCGTGCTAAATTCTCCCTCGGTGTCACCCGAACAGGTGCCGGAGTGTGGCGACTGGGGGATTTTCACAGTAGCTTTGTTGCAGCGTTAATGTAAGCCGAATTGTGACGTTGGTAAAATAAACTTTGAGGGCACAAGGCGAAAGGTGGTAAGTTTAGGGGAGCTGTGCAGGGTGAGGGTTTCGCACAGAGGGTGCCGGGTGCCTGGAGTGCATTGTCAATGGAGGTGGTGGAAGGCAGGCAGGTTAGCAACATTCAAGGTATGTCTTGAACGGGAGGCGAACAGACGGACAGAAACAGCGTGTCAAAGCAGGCTTGGTGGGCCAAAGGGCCTGCTGCAGTGCTGCTTTGCTCTTTGGGGAAAAATGCCTTGGAACATTTTATAGAATTTACAGTGCAGATGGGGGAGTCGTAGAGTTGGCAACACGGGGGCCGGGGGTGGGGGGGAAGGGGGCGTGGTGTGGAGTCAGCAGCGCTGGTGGGGAGCTGTGGGGTCGGCAGTGCGGAGGGAACTGTGGGGTCGGGGGGGGGGCGGGTGGTAAGGGAGCTGTGGGGTCAGCGGGGGGAGGTGGGTGGGGTAAGGGAGCTGTGGGGAGGGGGTCGGTGGGGTAAGGGAGTGGGGGCGGGGGGAGTGGGTGGGGTAAGGGAGCCTTGGGGGGGGTGGGTGGGGTAACGGAACTGTGGGCAGGGGGTGGGTGGGGTAAGGGAGCCATGGGGTCGGGGGGGGCTGGTGGAGGTGGGTGGGTGGGGTAAGGGAGCTGTGGGGAGGGGGTCGGTGGGGTAAGGGAGTGGGGGCGGGGGGAGTGGGTGGGGTAAGGGAGCCGTGGGGTCGGGGGGGGGGGGGCGGTGCTGGTGGAGGTGGGTGGGTGGGGTAAGGGAGCCGTGGGGTCGGGGGGGGCTGGTGGAGGTGGGTGGGTGGGGTAAGGGAGCTGTGGGGAGGGGGTGGGTGGGGTAAGGGAGTCGTGAGGTCGGCGGGGAGGGGGTGGGTGGGGTTCGGGAGCTGTGGGGAGGGGGTGGGTGGGGTAAGGGAGTCGTGGGGAGGGGGTGGGTGGGGTAAGGGAGCCGTGGGGAGGGGGTGGGTGGGGTAAGGGAGCCATGAGGTCGGCAGCGCGGTGAGGGGTAGCCATGAGGTCAGCAGCGCGGTGGTGGGACCGTGGGGTCGGGAGCTGTGGGGGTCGGCGAGGGTGGGGGGGGAGCCGTGGGGTCGGCAGCGTGGGTGGGAGGCCGTTTGGCCCATTGGGCCTGCACCAACAACAATCCTACCCAGGTCCTATCCCCGTAACCATACACATTTATTCCAGCTAGTCCCCCTGACACGAAGGGGCAACTTGTCATGGCCAATCCACCTAACCCGCACACCTTCATCACGTTAAAAGTGCTCCACAAATGCAGGTTCTTGGCACACTGGAGGGAGGTCAGGGTTTGATGTGTTGTGTTTGTCGCCTTTCAGTTCCAGGGATTATGCACCGTTTCCATTCCAACTGCGGCAAGAACGTGGCTCTGCAGAACGATGGCTGCCGGGCAGTTCGAATCCACGGCTTCTCCCACGGGGTCGTCCTCAGCATGAAGGAGCTGAAGTTGGACGAAATCTTTGAGGTAACTCGAGCCATGTTCTTCTCTGAGCAGAGAGGCAAAGAGGTGACCTGATAGCTGTGTTCAGAATCACAAACTGTTTAAACATAGATTCCCATCTATGGAGATTCTATGGATTCCTTCCATAGAATCTCCACGGTGCAGGAGGAGGCCATTTGGCCCATCAAGCCTGCACTGACTCGCCAAAAGGGTATCTTACCCAGGCCCTTCTTTCCAACTAATCATCATACCCCATGCACTTCCCGTGGCCAATCCACGTGACCTGCACAACTTTAGGAACTAAGGGGCAATTTAGCATGGCCAATCCACCTAACCTGCACATCTTTGGACACCAAGGGGCAGTTTAGCATGGCCAATTCCTCCAACCTGCACATCGTGGGGCACTAAGGGGCAACTTAGCACGGCCAATCACCTAACTGGCACATCTTTGGACACTAAGGGGCAACTTGGCATGGCCAATCCACCTAACCTATACATCTTTGGACTCTAAGGGGCAATTTAGCATGGCCAGTCCACCTAACCTGCACATCTTTGGATTGTGGGGGGACAATTTAGCATGGCCAGTCCACCAAATCTGCAGATCTTTGGACATTTGGGGGAGGAGGGCAATTTGGCATGGCCAATCCACTTAACCCACACACCTTTGGAGTGTGAGAGGAAACCGAAGCACGCAGAGGAAACCCACGCAGATGCGGGGTGAATGTGTAAACTCCACACAGGCAGTGACACGAGGCCAGAATCGAACCCGGGTCCTTGGTGCTGTGAGGCAGCTGTGTTAACCGTTGTGCCACCATACCGCCCAGTTGCTGGAGTTTTTTTGAAGAGGCAATCGAGAGGCTCATGTTGTTGGTGTGTACTTTGGAGTTGTGCGCCTGGACTTTGAAAAGACATTGGATACAGCACCATAAAACAGACTTGTGAGGAATGTTATAGCTTGTGGAATAACAGGGGCAGTAGCAACGTGGATACAAAATTGGCTGAATTAACAGGGAGCAGGGGGTCATGATCAGCGGATATTTTTCGGGCTGGAGGGAGGTTTGTGGTGGAGTTTCCCAGAGGTCATAAATGGGGACTCTTGCTTTTCTTGAGATATATTAATGATGTAGATCTTGGTGTGCGGGGGCAATTTCAAAGTTTGCCATTGACACAAAACTTGGAAGTTTTGTAATCTGTGAGGGGGATAGTGTAAAAACTTCACAAGTACATTTGCAAGTTGGTGGAGTGGGCAGATAGCTAGAAGATGCAGTTGAAAGCAGAGAAGTGAGAGGTGATGCATATTGGTAGGAAGGATATGGAGGGACAAAATAAAGTAAAATAAAACAAAAGTAAAGTTTATTTATTAGTCACAAGTAAGGCTTACATAACACTGCAATGAAGTTACTGTGAAAATCCCCTCGTCACCACAGTCTGGCGCCTGTTAGGGTAGAATTTGGAAATTAGAATTGGCTTGAGGGAGAATTTAGCACGGCCAGTGTACCTAACTCCAGAGCCACAGCAATGTAAAGTAAAAGTTAACGTTTATTTATTATAGTGTCACAAGTCAGCTTACATTAACACTGCAATTAAGTTACTGTGAAATTCCCCTCATCGCCACAGTCCGGCACCTGTTAGGGCCAATGCACCTACACAGCGTGCCTTTCAGACTGTGGGAGGAAACCAGAGGAAACCAACGCAGACACGGTGGGGGGGGGAGAATTAGCAGACTCCACACAGACAGTGACCCAAGCCGGGAATCGAACCCGGGTCCCTGGCACTGTGAAGCAGCAATGCTACCCTGCTGTGCCACTGTGCTGCCTGGAATTCTTTAGGATGTGCAGAAGCAGAGAGACTGGGTGCAAATGTACCTAGTTCATTGAAGGTGGCAGGAGATGTGGTGAGAAAAGTTAACACAGTATACAGTTTTGGTAAAACATGTAATTAAGAAAAGCATACTATACGGGGTGACACAGGGGCACTGTGGTTAACCCTGGTGTGGGGGATCTTTAATCTGTACCTAACCGCGTGCTGTCTCAGCCCTGTGAATTCCGCTCCCCCCTCCCCCCACCCCTGCCTTTATTCTTTCACAGGATCAAGGTGTCACTGGCAATGCCAACAGTGTCACAGTGGTTAGCACTGCTACCTCACAGCACCAGGGACCCAGGTTCAATTTCCAGCTCAGGTCACCGTCTGTGCGGGGTTTGCAAGTTCTCTCTCGTCTGCGTGGGTTTCCTCCAGGTGATCCTGTTTCCTCCCACAGTCCGAAAGATGTCCTGGTTAGGTGCATTAGGGAGTAGGGTAGGGGATTTCCAAAGGCGATTTCCAGAAGGCATTTGATAAGGTGCCCCACAAAAGGTTGCTGCAGAAGATTAAGGTACACGGAGTTGGGGGTAAAGTGTTAGCGTGGATTGAGGATTGGCTATCTAACAGGAAGCAGAGAGTTGGAATAAATGGGTGCTTTTCTGGTTGGCAGTTGGTGACTAGTGGCGTGCCGCAGGGATCGGTGCTGGGGCCTCAACTGTTTACCATGTACATAGACGATCTGGAGGAGGGGACTGAGTGTAGGGTAACAAAGTTTGCAGATGACACGAAGATGAATGGGAAAGTGAATTGCGTGGAGGACGCGGAAAGTCCGCAGAGAGATTTGGATAGGCTAAGTGAGTGGACGAAGACCTGGCAGATGGAGTATAACGTTAGCAAGTGTGAGGTTATCCACTTTGGAAGGAATAATAGCAAAATGGACTATTATTTAAATGGTGAAAAATTACAGCATGCTACTGTGCAGAGGGACCTGGGGGTCCTTGTGCATGAATTGCAAAAACCCAGTCTGTCGGTGCAGCAGGTGATCAAGAAGGTGAATGGAATGTTGGCCTTTATAGCGAGGGGGATAGAATATAAAAGCAGGGAGGTCTTGCTGCAATTGTACAAGTTACTGCTGAGGCTGCAACTAGAGCACTGTGTGCAATTTTGGTTCCCTTAATTGCGAAAGGTTATATCGGCCTTGGAGGGAGTGCAGAGAAGGTTCACCAGGTTGATTCTGGAGATGAGGGGGTGAGCTTATGAGGAGAGATTGAGTAGATTGGGCCTGTACTCGTTGGAGTTTAGAAGGCTGAGGGGAGATCTTGCAGAGACATATAAAATAATGAAGGGGCTAGGCAGAGTAGAAGCAGAGAGATTATTTCCACTTAGAAAGGAAACAAGAACTAGTGGGGACAGCCTCAAAATAAGGGGGAGTCAATTTAGAACAGAGTTGAGGAGGAAGGTTTGTGGTGGAGTTTCCCAGAGGCCAGTATTGGGACCCTTGCTTTTAGAACATAGAACACTACAGCACAAACAGGTCCTTTGGCCCACAAGTTGCGCCGATCATATCCCTACCTATCAGGCCATTGAACTATCTATAACTCTTAATCCTGTTAAATCCATGTACTCATCCAGAAGTCTTTTTTAAAAGACCCCAGCGCGTTCGCCTCTACCACCACCGACAGCAGCCGATTCCACTCACTCAGCACCCTCTGAGTGAAAAACTTACCCCTGGCATCCCCCCTGTACCTGCTCCACAGCACCTTAAACCTGTGTCTTCTCGTAGCGACCATTTCCCGTAGCCGTGGGAAATATGACTGTAACACTCCATTCTGCACTCTCTCCTTCTCTATGAACGGTATGCTTTGTCTGTGTAGCAGGCAAGAAACAATACTTTTCACTGGATCCCAATACATGTGACAATAATAAATCAAATCAAATCAAATCATGGAACTTTAATTTTCACAATTGTTTGTAACCTGAATAAACCCAAGAATATTCTTACAGTTTTACTATTGTCACAAGTAGGCTTCCATTAACAATGTAGTTAGTGTGAAAATCCCCCTAGCCGCCACACTCCAGCACCTGTTTGGATAACTGAGGGAGAATTTATTATGGCCAGTGCACCCTAACCCGCACATCTTCGGACTGTGGGAGGAAACCAAAGCATCCGGAGGAAACCCACACAGACACGGGGAGAATGTGCATACTCCACACAGGCAGTGACCCAAGACTCTGATGCTGTGAGGTGGCAGTGCTAACCACTGTGCCGCCATTGTTGTTGCTAGTGACACTCTGATTCTAGGAAAGAATAAAAAGTGGGGGAAAGTGTTCACAGAGTTGGGACAGCACAAGGTTCAATACAGATTAAAGGTCCCACACACCAGCTGGGCTCCAGCACTAGCGTAAAATTGCACATCAGTTTGTGTTTGACCCTTCCTGAGTGAGATTTGCAACTTGAATTGTCAGTGTACCTGAGCTTTTAAAAACTCATTTCGCATCAGAAAGTCTTTGATGCTGTCCGTCAGGTAACTGGAGCCCAGACTTAACCATGCAGAGTGTTCCTGTAAATGGTACGGTTAGTTCTCAGTGTAGAATGTCTTCGTGAGCTCTCCAAAGCTTGTCTTTGTCTCCCTCTCACATCCCCTCTCTTTCTCTCTCTCTCGCCGCTGTAACCCACAGGTCAAAATTGACGAGATTGACGAGCAGTGGTCCGGCTCGCTGCACATGGGGCTGACCACCCTTCAGCCGCTGGACATCTCCTGCACCTCCTCGGGCCTCCCCTCTTCCCTGCTGGAGCTGCGGTCGAAGGTCAGCTGGCTGGTCAGTGGCTCCGAGGTCCGGCGGAATGGGACACTGCAGAAACAGAACTACGGCTTCTCGATGGAACGGCTGACGGTAAGAGGGCAGGAAGGGGGTGTCCGCTCCAAACTGACGGCCACGCACACGGAGCCTGGCAACTGTCTGAGATTGCCTGGGAGAACTGATCTCGTTCTGCTGGGCTTCCCTTCAGGTGCCTTGCCATACTTGGCAACGGTAGCTCACTCGTAACCACTCCTGCCTCTGAGTCAGAAGTTTATTCAAGTACTTGTAGCAACTTTGCCTTTGCAAAACATATCTTTCTAAGAATCCGACTATAATCATCTATATAATGGATCCTGGCCTTTCCCGATAAGACATTAGAGTTATCGTTTATTTATTAGTCACAGGTACATTAACACTGCAGTGAGGTTACTGTGGAAAATCCCCTAGTGGCCACACGCCTGCGCCTGATTGGGTTCACTGAGGGAGAATCTAGCATGGCCAATGCACCCTAACCAGCACCAGTCTTTCGGACTGTGGCAGGAATCCGGAGCACCCGGAGGAAACACTCACAGACACGGGAGAATGTGCAAACTCCACACAGTGACCCAAGCCAGGTCCCTGGTGCTGAGAGACAGCAATGCTAACCACTGTGCCACCGTACATTAGGTTAACCGGCCCAAAGTTTCCTGTGTCCTCTCTCCCTCCTTTACTGAATCAAGGAGCTGCATTGGATATTTTCCAATCCATTGGGACCCTTCCACAATCAAAGGAAGTTTAGAAGATTATAGCCTATGCAGTGCAGAAGAAGGCCATTCAGCCCATCCCATGTTCACTGACCACAATCCCACGCAGGACTTATTCTCGTAATCCCTACCTTGTCCCCCTGACACTATGGGGCAATGTAGCATGGCCAATAAACCTGACCTGCACATCAGGGTGGTATGGTAGCACGGTGGTTAGCACTGCTGCTTCACAGCACCAGGGACTAGTGTTTGATTCCCAGCTTGGATCACTGTCTGTGTGGAGTCTGCACACTCTTCCCATGTCTTCGTGGGTTTCCTCCGGGTGCTCCAGTTTCCTCCCACAGTCTGAAATACGTGCTGGTTGGGGTGCGTTGACCTAAACAGGCACCGGAGTGTGGCGACTTGGGGAATTTCACAGTAACTTCATTGCAGTGTGAATGTAAGCCTTACTTGTGACTAACAAACTTTAAAACTTAATCTTTGGGGTATGGGAGGGAACCAGAGGAAACCCACGCAGACACGGGGAGAACATGCAGACTCCGCGCAGTCACCCAAGCCGGGAATTGAACCCTGGCCCAGTGAGACAGCAATGCAGTGTACTGCTGTTTCTTCAGTCCTGAGGATACCAGCCATCTGGTTCTGGGGACTTATCGGCTTTTCTCTCTGACTGTTTCCTGAGCACCATTTCCTGACTGATGGTGATTGCTTTACGCACCTCCCCCCGCTCCCCCCCAAACACAATCTTCACTATTTGTTTTAAAACCTTCTTCCATCCTAGTTAAATAGCTAACCAACACATAGTCCCAACACAGTTAGGGTGAATACTAACTCCACAGTTCCCACTTTTCCCCAGAATTAGCTCCCCTGAATCAAAATTCTTTTCATAGAATCCCTCCTGCACAGAAGAAGGCCATTCAGCCCATCGAGCCCACACCAACAACAATCTCACCAAGCCCTTATCTCCGTAACACCATGTGTTTACCCTGACACAATTTAGCATGGCCAATCCCCCTAACTTGCACATCTTTGGACGCTAAGGGGCAATTTAGCATGGCCCATCCCCCTAACTTGCACATCTTTGGACGCTAAGGGGCAATTTAGCATGGCCCATCCCCCTAACCTACACATCTTTGGACACTAATGTGCAATCTAGCATGGCCAATCCACCTTTTCTTCTTCACTGATCTTTGGGGCACGCATTCATCCCTCTTGTTCTACTTACCCTCGTCACTCAGGTAATAATCCAGAGATTGTTACCTTCAAAGTTCTGCTTTTTAATTTAGCCCCCAGCTGCTCATAATCCCTAAAACAAACCTCTTTCCTTGTCCTGTGTATACCGTTGGATCCCACTTGGACCACAGGTGAAGGGGTGCAAGGTTGCAGCCAGGGCTGGGCCCGCACTTCTTCCCATGGCTCACTTGTATCTCTGTGGAATATGTGGTCACCCTCCCCCAACTCCAACCCCAACCCCAACCACTGCAGCACCTCACAGCTTTGACCGAGATTGCCATCGTTCTCACTTTGTGCGTCTTTGCCGCAGGTGGGTAACCGGGTTGGTGTGAAGCATGCCAGCGATGACACCATGCATATTTTCGTTGACGGAGAGGACATGGGCGTGGCAGCGGCTGGAATCGCCAAGGTGAGTGGCCACCACTGACGGGGAAGATAGCCGGAGCTGGAAGCAGGCAAACACTGCCAGTTTGACCCTTAATAGCAGACAGTTATATACACGGTGAGAAACTCTTACTGTAAAGAGTGTTGCAGTTATCATGGTCCATCTCCAGAGCTCTGGTCAGTCTCCATCTGGAGCAACTGTGTGCCTTCCTGGGAAAAGTAACTCAAAGCAGGAATTGGCCTTGAGGAGGGCAGGGGGGTGGTGAGGGAGAGAGAAAGGTGGGTGAGAGTGGGAGAATAACCAGGGCATCAAGTCTGCACTGGCTCTCTGACAGTGTGTCTTACCCAGGTCCTCTCCCCTATCTGATTTCCATAACCCCACACGTTTATTATCCATCTAACCTACACATCTTGGGACACTGAAGAGAATTTAGCATGGCCAATCCATCTGTTATAAAGCTTTTAATTTAAACATCTTCCAAGCATTCCCCTTTGTTGAGACAAACAAAGACAGTAATTCAATTTTTTTTTGATTTAACACTTCTAGAACCAACTCAAACAATTAACAGTTGCAACTCATTAACTCTTTATGGAACTTTAACTAACTGAACATTAACTTTCAGCTAAACTTCAGCTCTTCAACCACATCTTATCTTTAACTGAACATCAACTTTAACTATTTAAGTGAAAAATATCTCAATGTAGAATCTATCTTCTCTGAAGCATCCTTTAGGGTACAGGTCTTCTTGCGATGGTTGGTCTCCTCAGGTTATTGCTGGCAAACAAAGACTGCACGTGTCTCTTTATCCACAATTCTCCATTGGCTTCCAGAAGCTCCTGTTATCCAGCCAACTGTGTAATCAGGAACCGCTCACGTGGCTCAAACGTGCAAAGAGATCACTCGCGAACAACACCATTACATTGTGCTCCGTTCATAACAGCCACACTGTCTGGGTCACTGCAAACAACTTCCCTTATCTGGGTAGCTTCAGATCACAGTTCTCAAACCAGAGAAACTTTATGACCTCCATCTGCATTTAATCTAGAAATTAACTACAAAATCACAGCATGCTGAACTCTCAGATAGAAAAGCAATCTTAAAGCCACAATTGCCATTATTGTTGTTAAATCATTGTCATTGCCATTCTTTCTCTGTCCACACATCTACCTTACACGTCTTTGGACAATAAGGGGCCATTTAGCATGGCCAATCCACCTGATTGGCACATCTTTGGACGCTAAGGGGCAATTTAGCATGGCCAATCCACCTAACCTGCACATCTTTGGACGCTAAGGGGCAATTTAGCATGGCCAATCCACCTGATTGGCACATCTTTGGACGCTAAGGGGCAATTTAGCATGGCCAATCCACCTGACCCGCACATCATTGGACACTAAGGGGCAATCCACCTAACCTGCACATCTTTGGAGTGTGGGAGGAAACAGGAACACCTGGAGGAAACCCACGCAGACAAGGGGAGAACGTGCAGACGCCACACAGACAGTGACCCAAGCTGGGAATCGAACCCAGGTCCCTGACGAGGTGAGGCAGCAGTACTAACCCGCTGTGCCACCATGCCCCCCAAAGCAGTGCTGATAGAATTAAGATGAAAGAAGCTTGGTGGTTGGTTCCTGTGGGGCATCAACAAAGGATTAAGCAGTTGGGCCGAATGGCCTGTTTTTGTTTAATGCTGGAATGCTTATTTAATACATTCCATCCTAATCTCGACAGGATCCGACCCTCTCAGTGCCTCGGATTTGAATGTTAACTTTACTAAATTGTTCATTTTCTTTCTCCTCTCTCCCTCATGCTTCCAGAATGTGTTTGCGGTCGTCGATTTGTATGGGAAGGTGGTGTCCGTGTCTATCGTGAGCTCCAGCACCCTGGAGGAGACCGAGAGTACGAAACCGCCCTCGATGTCGTCAGATAGCTGCAGTGAAGAGGAGGAGGAGCTGAGCCCTGTAAGAAAAGGCCGCACGGCTTCTGTTCCCCGCTTCTCTGATTTGATTTATTATTGCCACGCGTATTGGGATACAGTGAAAAGTATTGTTTCTTGTGTGCGATACAGACAAAGCATACCATTCATAGAGTACATAGGGAAGAAGGATTTGATTTATTATTGTCACGTGAATTAGGATAGAGTGAAAAATATTGTTTCTTGCGCACTGTACAGTCAAAGCATACTGCTCATAGAAAAGAAAAGGAGAGGGTGCAGAATGAAGTGTTACAGTCATAGCTCGGGTGTAGAGAAAGATCAACTTAATGTGAGGTAGGTCCATTCAAAAGTCTGACAGCAGCAGGGAAGAAGCTGTTCTTGAGTCAGTTGGTACGTGACCTCAGACTTTTGTATCTTTTTCCCAATGGAAGAAGGTGGAAGAGAGAATGTCCGGGGTGCGTGGGGGGGTCCTTAATTACGCTGGCTGCTTTCCCCAAGGCAGCGGGAAGTGTAGACAGAGTCAATGGATGGGAGGCTGGTTTGCGAGATGGGACTGGTCTATGTTCAGGGTCTTTTGTAGTTTCACGCAGTCTTGGGCAGAGTATGGTGTACCTGTCCTGGGAGTGTTTGATGGGGACAGAGTAACGGGGGCTTTACTCTGTATTTAATCCTGTGCTGTACCTGTCCTGGGGATGTTTAATGGGGTCAGTGTAGAGGGAGCTTTCTTCTATTTTATTTAAAGTTCATTTATTTATTAGTGTTACAAGTGCAATCAAGTCACTGTGAAAATCCCCGAGTCGCCACACTCTGGCACACGTTTGGGTAATAATAAGGGGCAATTTAGTGCGACCAATCCACCTAACCTGCACATCTTTGGATACTAAGGGGCATCTTTGGACTGCGGGAGGAAAGCGGAGCACCCGGAGGAAACCCGCACAGACACCCGGAGAACGTGCAAACTCTGCACAGACAGTGACCCAAGCTGGGAATCGAACCCGGGTCCCTGGTGCTGTGAGACAGCGGTGCTAACAATATGTGCCACCGTGCTATCCCAAGCTGTACCTTTCCTGGAAGTACTGAGCTCCTGCAATGTAATATGGTACAGTCACAGCCACCTTTAGCTTTAGCCCAGCCCCTCCTTACATTGCTGCACATCCCAAACTCACAATTGAAATGGAGAGAAGTTGAGAGTATGACAGGGATTGTATTGGTTTTCAGGGTTGTGTGGTGGGGGGTATGTGAGGAGGAATGAAGGTCTCGGGTTATGTGTTGGGGGGAGAGTCTTGGGGTTGGGTGTGGTGGGGGGGAGAGGGTCTCGGGATTGGGCGGGGGGAGGGGGTTTCAGGGCTGCATGGGGGTGGGCGGGGGGAGAGGGTCTCGGGGCTGCACGGGGGGGAGAGGGTCTCGGGGGTGGGCGGAGGGGAGAGGGTCTCGGGGCTGCGTGGGGGTGGGCGGGGCGGAGAGGGTCTCGGGTCTGTATGGGGGTCCAAGAGGAGAGGGTCTCGGGGCTGCGTGGGGGTGGGGGTCCTGGAGCAGGGGGTCTTGGGGCTGTGTGGGGGTGGGGGTCCTGGGGCAGGGGGTCTCAGGGCTGCGTGGGGGTGGGGGTCCTGGGGCAGGGGGTCTCGGGGCTGTGTGGGGGTGGGGGTCCAGGAGGAGAGGGTCTCGGGGCTGCGTGGGGGTGGGGGTCCTGGGGCAGGGGGTCTCGGGGCTGTGTGGGGGTGGGGGTCCTGGGGCAGGGGGTCTCAGGGCTGCGTGGGGGTGGGGGTCCTGGGGCAGGGGGTCTCGGGGCTGTGTGGGGGTGGGGGTCCTGGGGCAGGGATGTATTTTGACCTCTCTTTCGGCCTGAGCAGCTCAGGGTCTTGCATTAATTGAACGCTGCGTCTCTTTCAGTGCGAGAATGAAGCTTCGGTCTTCCTGGCCACCGTGGAATTCATGGAGAATCACGGCAGGAACATCTTGTTGTCCAACAATGGCCACACCGCCACCAGGGTGGCCAGCTACAACCAAGGTGTGGTGGCATCTGCCCAGCCATTGCCCCGCCAACTACTCTTTCAGGTAACAAGAGTGGAGGGGGTTAGGTGGAGGGTGCTGTCTGACAGATGGGTGACAAGTGGGGCAAGAGTGGGTGCCAAGTAGGGGAAGAGTGAGTGGATGGATGAGGAGGGTGCTGGGTGAGTAATGGATGCATGGTGGATGGGTGGGTGGGAGATGGGGTGGATGCTTGCCAGGTGAGTTGGGTGGGGGATGGTGTTATTGGGTGATGGGTGCCAAGTGATGGATGGGTGGGTGATGAATGCCAGGTGGGGGTGGGATGGATGGTTGAGTGATGGGTTGAGTGGGGGATGGTTGGTGGTGGGTGTGGGATGAGTGGATGATGAGTGCAGGTTGGGGGGGTGGTGGTTGGTAGTGGGTGTAGGATGGGGGATGGATGGATGGCTGGTGCCAGGTGATGAGTGGTGAGTAATGAGTGCCAGGTGGGGAATGTTTGGTAATGGGCGTTGAGTGAGTGGGGGATGGTTGGTGGAGGGTGCAGGATGAGGGATGGATGGGTGCAAGGTGATGGATGGATAGGTAATGAGTGCTAGGTTGGGGGGAATGGTTGATAGTGGGTGATGGGTTGGGTGGGGGCTGATTGGAGGGTGCAGGATGGGGGATGGATGGGTGGTGGGTGCCAGGTGATGGATGGGTGGGTGATGAGTGCCAGGTTGGGGGGATGGTTGGTGGAGGGTGATGGGTTGGGTTCTGCAGAGCCTCAGGCAGACATCAGTCTTTGTGTTGAGCTGTGTGTGGGAAGAATGGGCATGCCAGTTGTGAAGGTTTGCTTTTTCTGACCATCTACAGCCTGCTCAGGAACTAACTACTGAGCGGGGGAGGCCATTCCGCCCATCCTAGCCTGTCGCACACAATTAGAACCCATCCCCCAACATTTCACAGCACTGAACCTGGTATGTGAAACTGGAGAGGCACTCTGAGCTTCTGGTTTGTGCTAATGTCCAGTTCTTCTATGTTACTCTTGGAATCATTTTCAGGCCCTTACTCCTATATGCAATGCCTTGTTTCTCTCTGCAGACATTGCCTTCTCCGCTGTTCCATCATGAGAGCCTGGACTGACTGTTTCCTGTCAGCAGCGGGGTCTGTTTTAACCCTTACCGAAGAGACGCTGTTACTTGGAATACTGTGTACAGTTCTGGTCACCCTGTTGTAGAAAGGATATTACTAAACTAGAAAGAGTGCAGAAAAGATTTACTAGGATGCTACCGGGACTTGATGGATTGAGTTATAAGGAGAGGTTGGATAGACTGGGACTTCTTTCTCTAGAGCGTAGGAGGTTGAGGGGTGATCTTATAGAGGTCTATAAAACAATGAGGGGCACAGATCAGCTAGATAGTCACATCTTTTCCCAAAGGTAGAGGAGTCTAAAATTAGAGGGCATAGGTTTAAGGTGAGAGGGGAGAGTTACAAAAGTGTCCAGAGGGGTAATTTTTTCTCACAGAGGGTGGTGAATGTCTGGAACAAGCTGCCAGAGGCAGGTACGATTTTGTCTCTTAAAAGCGTTTAGACGGTTACATGGATAGGATGGGTATAAAGGGATATGGGCCAAACGCGGGCAATTGGGACTAGCTTTGGGTTTAAAAAGGGGGCGTCATGGACAAGTTGGGCCGAAGGGCCTGTTTCCATGTTGTAAATCTCTATGACTCCACTCCCAATGCAGTGCAGGGCAAATTATAGAACAGAGTCCCTACAGTACCAAAGGGGGCCATTCAGCCCATCAAGCCTGCACCGAGAACAGACCCACCCAGGCCCTATCCCCATAACCCCACGTATGTAGCCTGCTAATCTCCCCCGTCACTAAGAGACAATTTAGCTTGGCCAATTCACCTAACCCACACATCTTTGGAGTGTGGGAGGAAACCGGAGCACCTGGAGGAAACCCATGCAAACATGGGGAGAATATGCAAACTCCGTGCAGACAGTGAGCCGAGCCAGGAATCGAACCTGGGCCCTTGGCGCTGTGAGGCAGGCAGCAGTGCTAACCACAGCAGTGCCACCCCATTCCTTGTCCCGGCACATTGATGTCCTCATTTTAGCTTAGCCTACCGTTTACCTTCTTCCTCCAGCCCAACCTATTTATAACGTTGCCTGCTACTCAAAATCGTAGAGTCCATACGGTGCAGAAGTAGGCCATTTGGCCCACCAAACCTGTACTGCCAACTATCCCACCCAGGCCCTAGCTCTGCCTCTCATCATTTTATAGACTTCTATCAGGTCTCCCCTCAGCTTCCGCCACTCCAGAGAAAACAACCCGAGTTTGTCCAGCCTCTCCTTATAGCTCATACCCGCGAATCCAGGCGGCATCCTGGTAAACCTCTTCTGCAACCCTCTCCAAAGCCTCCACATCCTTCCTGTAAGGTGGAGACCAGAATTAAACACAATACACTTAAGTGCAGCCCAACCAAAGTTTTATAAAGCTGCAATGTGACTTCCTAATTCTTGTACTCCGTGCCCCGACCAATAAAGGCAAGCATGCCATACGCCTTGTTTACCACCCTGCCTATTTGTGTGGCCACTTTCAGGGACTATGGACTTGAACCCCAAGATCCCTCTGTACGTCAATGCTGTTCGGGGCCCTGCCATTAACATTGGATCTCCCAAAGATCCGGTTTCCTCCCAAACTCCGAAGAGGTGCGGGTTAGGTTGATTGGCTTTTGTCTTAGGTAAAATAATACCCCTGAGACTGTTAGTGAGTCCAAATACCGTGGTTTTTATTTCAAAACTCTGGCGTTTATTCCAGAGCTGTAGGAAAAGCAGGGACTACCAGACTTCTCATCAAACACAAACACAGGTGGGCATTTATACAACATGAGCTCCAGCAGGAATCACGATTCAAAGTTCCAATTCCAGCCAGACCTTCAGGACTTCCTTCCTTGGTCGTGATTCAGCCCCAGATTTAATCAGGAATCACAGTCCTGCAGTCACGACACAGTCTTCAATCCGGTCACAATTCAAAACCCTTCTGAAGCAGGACCGGCATCCCTGTCTTTGAAGTTACTTGTGTGATTGCGGCTGTCCCAGCAAGACCCTTCCTGCAAGTTGATCGCATGGCATTGGTTAGTACAAAACCAAGCAATCACAGCCCTTAGCTACCCCCAAGAGCTTAAACTGCTGTGAAGCCATGAGGCCTCCTCATTCTTCTTCAATTTGAACAAATTTAGGTGTCAGTAGTTACTGTCGGTGCACACCCGATGGGCCAAATGGCCTCCTCCTACACTATCGGGTTTCTATCTTGTGGTGGATTCCACCCAATGGAAGATGAGGAGTGCCGATGGCCGCTTGTTCAATCGTTCTTCTCGTTGTGTGTCTCCCCTCAGATTCAGATCGATCGTCTGAACTCGCAGTGGACCTCGTCGTTGTCGCTGGGCGTGATCGGAAACTCTCCCGAGCGGTTTAACTTTCCAGGGACTGCCTCGTCAATCAAACGTTCCGCTTGGCTGATCCAACGGGACTCTGTCTTTCACAATTCGTTAAAGGTGAGAATTCTGAGCTTTGTTCCTTTCGGGGTCCTCCAGGGACTGATTCATCCTCAGTTGTTATAACACGATCGCACTTACAGCGGGGACTGCTGAACAGGATCACCAGGGGGTTATGCATTTTGGATGGCCTGATACAGAAAGGAGATGAAGCTGTTCTTGAGTAGGTTGGCATGTGATCTCAGACTTTTGTTTATGGAAGAAGGTGGAAGAGAGTGTTTCCTGGGTGCGTGGGGCGTTCAATTATGCTGGCTGCTTTTCCAAGTGGCACACTGCTGTCTCACAGCGTCAGAGACCTGGGTTCGATTCCCGGCTTGGGTCACTGTATAGAGTCTGCACATTCTCTCCCTGTCTGCGTGGGTTTCCTCCGGACGCCCCAGTTTCTCCCACAGTCTGAAAGACGTGCTGGTTAGGTACTGGCCGTGCTAAATTCTCCCCCAGTGTCAACCAAGCTGGCGCCAGAGTGTGGCAACTAAAGGATTTTCACAGTGGCTTCATTGCAGTGTTAGTTTAAGCCTACTTGTGACACTAATAAATAAATAAACTTAAATCTAGAGACTCGAGCATAATGATTACGGACTTTGAGTTTGACTTCCTAACCCACGGACAGCAATCAGTAAGGATAGGTAACAATACCTCCTCCACGATCATCCTCAACACCGATGTCGCCCAAGGCTGTATCCTCAAGCCCTGCTATACTCCTTATACACCCATGACTGTGTGGCTAAATTCCCCTCCAACTCGATTTTCAAGTTTGCTGATGACACCACCATTGTGGGTCGGATTTCAAACAAGGAAGAGACGGAGTACAGGAATGAGACAGCAAATCTGGTGAACTGGTGCAGTGATGATCTCTCCCTCAATGTCAACAAAATGAAGGAGATGGTCATCGACTTCAGGAAACGTAACAGAGAACGTGTCCCTGTCCACATCAATGAGGTGAAGTAGGAAGGGTCGAGAGCTTCAGGCTTCTTGGTGTCCAGATCACCAACAACCTGTCCTGATCCCTCCCTACAGATCTTATAGTTAAGAAAGCCCACCAATGCCTCTATTTTATCAGGAGGCTCAGGAAATTCTGCATATCCACTATTTCTCACCAACTTGTACAGATGCACCATAGAAAGCATTCTTTCTGGTTGTATCACAGCTTGGTGTGGCTCCTGCTCTGCCCAAGACTGCAAGGAACTACCAAGGATCTTAAATGAAACCCAATCCATGACACAAATCAGCCTCCCATCCGTTCACTCTTGTGTACACTTGTCGCTGCCTCGAAAAGCAGCCAGCATAATCAAAAACCCCACGCACCCCAGACATTTTCTCTTCCACCTTCTCTGATGGGAAAATGATACAGAAATCTGAGGTCATGTACCAACCGACTCAAGAACAGCTTCTTTCCTGCTGCCATCAGACCTTTGAATGAACCTACCTATATTAAGTTCATCTTTCTTTGCAACCTAGTTATGACTGTAACACTACATTCTGCACTCTCTCTCACAATCATAGAATCCGACAGTGCAGAAGGAGGCCATTCAGCCCATTGAGTCTTCACCGACCAAATCCCATCCAGGCCCTTTCCCCTAACCCCACACATTAACCTTAGCTAGACTCCTTGACACTAAGGGGCAATTTAGCATGACCAATCCACCTAACCCACACATTTGGACTGCAGAAGGAAACCAGAGCCCCAGAGGAAGCCCACGCAGGCACGGGGAAAATGTGACCCAAGCCAGGAATTGAACCTGGGCAGCTGATACTGTGAGGCAGCAGTGCTAACCATTGTGCCATGGTGCCTCTTCTTTTCTTCTCCCCTAACATACTTTATGAACAGTATGCTTTGTATAGCACGCAAGAAACAATGCTTTTCACTGAAGGGGAGGCATGGTATTATTGCTAGACTATTAATCCAGAAATTTAGTTACTGTTGTGGGGACCCGGGTTCGAATCCCACTATCGTAGATGGTGGAATTTAAAATCAAAAAAGAATCTACTGATGACCATGAAACCATTGTCCATTGTCAGAAAAACCCACCTGGTTCACAAATATCCTTTAAAGAAGGAAATCTGCTGTCCTTACCTCATCTGGCCTACCTGTGACTCCAGAGCCACAGCAACTTGGTTGACTCTCAACTGCCCTCTAAGGGCAACTAGAGATGGGCAATAAATGCTGGCCCAGCCAGCGATGCCCATGTCCCATGAAATGAATTTCAAGAAAGCACAGCTTACTTTGACTGGTTTATGTGCACTTCAAGTCAGAAGATGGTGTCTGGAACAAGCTGCCAAAAGCAGTAGTCTAGGCGAGTATAATTTTGTCTCTTAAAAAGCATTTAAACAGTTATTTGGGTAAGATGGGTATGGAGTGATATAAGCCAAACACGGGCAATGGGGTCTAGCTTAGTGGTGAAATAAAAAGGGGCGGTATGGACATGTTGGGCCAAAGGGCCTGTTTCCATGCTGTAAACCTCTCTGATTCTGAATCATGAGCAAAACAATAGTTCGGGATTTTATAGAATCACGGAATCCCTATAGTGCTGAAGAAGGCCATTCAGCCTATTAAGCCTGCACTGACAACCCAGGCCCTATCCATATCCCAAAAATTTACCCTGCTAATCCCCCTGACACTTAGGTGCAATTTAACATGGCCAATCCACCATATTGGCTATGCTAAATTGTCCTTTAGTATCCCAGGAGGTGAGGCTAATCCACCGAACCCTTGCGACACTGAAGGGCAATTTAGCATGGCCAATCCGCCTAACCCCCACGTCGTTGGACTGTGGGAGGAAACCGGAGGAAACCCACACAGACACCAGGGGGAGAATGTGCAGACTCCACCCAGCCAGAGGCCAGGAATCGAACCCGGATCCCTGGCACTGTGAGGCAGCAGTGGTAACCATTGTGCCGCCCTCAATTCTACATGGCGAGTTGTTGCGACCTGCAAGGCGCTGCCTGAAGGAGAGGTGGAAGCAGATTTCACAGGAACTTTGAAAGTCAGGTGTGGCGAAATACTGAACAAGGAAAAATATTAGAGAGAATAGGAGACTGGGTTGTTCTTTCAATACAAGTATAATGGGCTGAATGGCTTTGTCCTACAGTCTGATTCTGTCCCCTCAGGTCATCAGTTGGAATTGAGAAAGACATCCTGATCTGTACAAGCTGGTAGCAAGGGTGGTGATGCAAATATGGAGTGACTGCTCAACGTTCACCATATTATCCATGGTCCCAGAATTGTGTCATTTTTAATTCTCTTCCGACTTCTTGCTGTTAGATCTGTGACAATTATGGTCCCAACCTCGACACGTGCCCAGAGGGGACTGTCCTTGGACTCCTGGTGGACAACACCCACGGGCTGCACCTGTTTGTGAATGGAATGGACCAAGGTGTGGCTGCCCAAGACATTCCCAATCCGTGTTACGTTGTCATTGACCTGTACGGCCAGTGTGAGCAGGTGAGTGACTCTGCTGGGGACAGCGAGGCTGGGGCCCAGGCATCGAATCCTGGCGACTGAACTGAATGTCAGTGGACCACCCCCCCCCACACTCAGAATTATAGAATCCCTACAACGCAGAGGAGCCATTCAGCCCACCAGGTCTGCACCAACTCGCCGACAGACTATCTCACCCAGGCCGCCTTCTCTGTCCTATCCCCATAAACCTGCACGTTTCCCGTGGCCAATTCATCCAATAAGGGGCAATTTAGCACAGCCAATCCACCTAACCTGCACATCTTTGGATACTAAGGAGCAATTTAGCATGGCCGATCCACCTAACCTACACATCTTTGGACTTTGGAAGGAAACCGGAGGAAAGCCACGCAGACATGGGGAGAACGTACAAACTTCACGTAGACAGTGATCCAAGCCAGGAATCGCTGTGAGGCAGCAGTGCTAACCGCTGTGCCACCGTGCTGCCCAACTAATCACACCCAATACATAAAATCTCAGTGCCCAATAACTCCTATTATCTGCAATCTCTGAATCAAACGTCAATCCAATCGCTTCCATTACAAACAGTTCTGATGCCCCAAAACCCATTTCTCTTCACTCCCATTTAAATAAAATCTCAGTGGCCCAAGCCTCCTTTCACATTAGCCCCTGTGGCACGCAGCCCCTGCAACCTTCTTAACGACTTGTTGGACCTGCCTGCCAGCCTCTTGTGATTCACAAAAGCGAGTTAAAATCATTTCCCCTTTCAAAATCCATGCTGGTTCTTCCGAATCAACCCATCTTTTTCCACGTGACTACAAACTCTTGTCCCAAATAATTGGTTCCAGAAGCTTTCCCGCCTCTGAAGTTAAACTGACTAGTCTGTAATTGCAGGGCCTGTCCTTGCAGACTTTTATGAACAACATCGCAATTCTCCAATCCTCTGGCACCTCCCCTGAGTCGTGACAAGACTGGACGATTATAACCCCTTCAATTTCCACTCACGCTTCCTTCAATGTCCTTGGATGCGTCTCATCTGATGCCATAGAATAGAATCCCAAAGTGCAGAAGGAGGCCATCGAGTCTGCATCGACAACTATTCCATCCAGGCCCTATTCCTGTAACCCCACGTATTTACTCTGCTAATCCCCTGACTTGAGGGGCAATTTAGCATGGCCAATCCAACTAACCTGCACATCTTTGGATTGTAGGAACAGCCAGCGGAAACCCACGCAGACTCGCACAGACAGTGACCCAAGCTGGGAATTGAACCCACCACGCCACCCTTTAAATAAAAAAAACTTTATTAACTTCAGCTGCCAATGGTCTATCCAACAGTTGCTCCTTAAGGGCGGCACAGTGGTTAGCACTGCTGCCTCACAGCGCCAGGGACCCAGCCTCGATTCCTGGTTTGGGTCACTGCGCAGAATTTGCACGTTCTCTCCCCTGTGTCTGCGTGGGTTTTCTTCAGGTGCTCGGTTTCCTCCCACAGTCCGAAAGACGTGCTGGTTAGAGTGCGTTGACCATGCTAAATTCTCCCTTGATGCACCTGAACAGGCGCTGGAGTGCGGCGACTAGGGGGATTTTCACAGTAACTTCATTGCAGTGTTCATGTAAGCTGACTTGTGACAGTAACAAATAAATAAATAAACTTATCAGTTTTGAACCCTCCTAGAGACAGTTCTCTCTTCTCTCGCTGGCCTACGTCCTTGGTAAAAACAGATGTGAAGAATTCATTTAGAGTCATGGAGGTTTATAGCAAGGAAACAGGCCCTTGGGCCCAACTTGTCCATGATGCCTTTTTTTTTAAACCCTTAAGTTAGTCCCAATTGCCCGCAGTTGGCCAATATCCATCTTACCCATGTGACTGACTAAATGCTTTTTAAAAGACAAAATTGTACCCGCCTCTACTACTACCTCTGGCCACTCATTCCAGACACTCACCATCCTCTGTTTGAAAAATTGCCCCTCTGGACATTTTAATAGCTCAGCCATGCCCCTAGTCTTCCACATGTAAGTCCCTAATCAAACCTCCTCCTTTTATCACCCAGTACAACATGCCTTTTACTAATTTTAGTCAGGGCTTCCTTCTGACATTTTTCTTTAATAATAGAGTGAAGTGTAATATTTGACAACTAAGTGGAACAGTTCCTGAAGTGTGAAGCTTTTGGAGTTGATTTTGTTTTAAAGTTTATTTATTAGCCACAATTAAGACTTACATTAACACTGCAATGGAGTGACTCTGAAAATCCCCTAGTCGCCACACTCCGGTGCCTGTTCGGGTAACACAGAGAGAATTTAGCACAGTCAGTGTATTTAACCAGCATGTCTTTCGGATTGTGGGAGGAAACCGGAGCACCCGAAGGAAACCCACACAGACACGGGGGAGAACATACAAACTCTGCACAAACAGTGACCCGAGCTGGGAATCGAACCCGGGTCCCTGGCGCTGGAAGGCAGCAGTGTTAGCCATTGTGTCGCCCCCAATTATAGTTAAAATGTTTGCAATCTCCTTGCCCACTTCCTTTAGAAAGCCCTGTCTGTATCTGACTGTATTCAGTGGGCTGAATGGCCTCCTCCTGTGCCATTATGATTTTCTGACTATCACTTGCGACAGTGGGTGTGTTCTGGCTCCTTCCTAACCTTGCTCGTTTTGAGTTCCAAACTGGAAAACTCAAGTGGGTTTGCAGGAAGGGAAATGGAAACTTGGCATTTATTGCAAAGGGTCTAGAGTATAAAAATAGAGAAGCGTTGTGACAGTTGTATCAGGCGTTTGGTGAGACCACATTTGGAGTGTTGTGTTCAGTTTTGGTCACCTTGTTTGAGGAGGGATGTGGTGGCACTGGAGGCGGTTCAGAAGACGTTCATTAGATTGATTCCAGGTTTGAAAGGGCTGTCACGTGAGGCCCAGTTGAGTAGCTTGGGCTGGTAGAAGAATTTTGGGGGGAGGGGGGTTTGATTAAGGTGTATAAAATACTCAAAGGGATTGATTAAGTAGATGATCCCCCCCCCTACTAGAATAGTCCAGGACAATAGGTCACAGTTGTAGAGTAAGAGGGGCGAGCTACAAGACCGAAAAAGAACATAGAACACTACAGCACAAACAGGCTCTTCGGCCCACGAGTTGCACCGATCATTTCCATTACCTACTAGGCCTATCTATAACCCTCAATCCCATTAAATCCCATGTACTCATCCAGAAGTCTCTTAAAAGACCCCAACGAGTTCGCCTCTACCACCACTGATAGCAGCCGATTCCACTCACTCACCACCCTCTGAGTGAAAAACTTACCCCTGACATCTCTGTACCTACTCCCCAGCACCTTAAACCCGTGTCCTCTCGTAGCGACCATTTCAGCCCTGGGGAATAGCCTCCGAGAATCCACCCTGTCTATACCTCTCAGCATCTTACAAACCTCTATCAGGTCGCCTCTCAACCTTCGTCTCTCCAGGGAGAAAAGACCAAGCTCCCTCCACCTATCCTCATAAGGCAACGTCCTTGTAAATCTCCTCTGCACCCTCTCAATAGCTTCCACATCTTCCTTGTAGTGAGGCGACCAGAGCTGCGCACAGTACTCCAAGCGGGTTCTGAGATAAGGAGAAGCTTCTTCTCAGAGGGTTGTGAATCTATGGAACTCAGTGCCGCAGAGTGCAGTGGATACAGAATCAATCAATGGATTCTGGAAGAGATAGATAAATATTTGATCAAAAGTGGGATAAAGGATGATGGGGACAAGGCTGGGAAGTGGAGTTAGGATGCGATGGAGATCAGCCATGATCATACTGAATGGCAAAGCGGGCTCGAGGGGTTGAATTACCAACCCTCACTCTTAATTCCTATGTTCCTAAGTCAAGTAAAGTTTATTTATCAGTCACAAGTGAGGTTTACATTAACACTGCAATGAACGTACTGCGAAGTTCCCCTTATCGCCACATTCGGACATCTGTTCGGGTCAATGCACCCTAACCAGCAGGTCTTTCGGACTGTGGGAGGAAACTGGAGCACAGGGAGGAAACACACGCAGACACGGGCCGGGGGTGGGGGGAGAACCTGCAAAACTCTGCACAGGTAGTGACCCAAGGTCGGGAATCGAATTGGGTCCCTGGCGCCATGAGGCAGCAGTGCTAACCCGCTAGGCAGCAGTGCTAACCCGCTAGGCCACAGTGCTGCCGCCTATGTTTCTAAAGCCAATGTGTTGTCATGTCTTACAGGTTACCATAGTGACAAATGATGTCATGGCTATCGGAGGTGATGGCGGTCATTTACATTGCCAGGGTGACGTGGAGAAAGCTGATGTGGTTGATGGTGAGTGAATGCGGTCGGGCGATCTTTCACTGTGGATGGTGTTTAGACTCGGGCCAGAATCTCCAAGGAGTGCTTTGTGAAGTCAGCCTCAACCCTAAGTTTTACACTTGAATTTGGCATTAGGGTGACCATTGGGTATTTCAGTCCAGGTATGATTCAAATGACCCACCAGGGAGCTTTTACAAAACAAAATTCATGGAATCATAGAATCCTAAGAAAAATCTTTCTTTAAAAAAAACTAAGATTACAGAATATAACAAAGAATTAGCATAACTTTTTGTCCATTACAACACTTAAACAGTATAACTCTTAACAGCTAGCTATCACTGTTGTTCCAATGTAAAGCAATGCCTCATAAACGTATGCCTTCCTCAGAATCGGTGAAATCTCACAGCATGCAGGGTGAGGTATCTAAATGGATATAAAATTGGCTTCTTGACAGAAGCCAGAGGGTAGTTGTAGAGGTTGTTTTTCAAACTGGAGTCCTGTGACCAGTGGGGTGCCTCAGGGATCAGTGCTGTTATTTGTTATTTATATTAATGATTTGGATGAGAATATAGGAGGCATTGTTAGTAAGTTTGCAGATTGGTGGCATAGTGGACAGTGAAGAAAGTTATCTCCAATTGCAACAGGATCTTGATCAACTGGGCCAGTGGGCTGATGAATGGCAGATGGAGATTAATTTAGACAAATGAGAAGTGAATACATTTTGGTAGATTGAACCAGGGCAAGACTTACTCAGTTTATGGTAGGGCATTGGGGAGAGTTACAGAACAAAAAGATCTAGGGGTTACATGTTCATAGCTCCTTGAAAGTGGAGTCACAGGTGGACAGAGTGGTGAAGAAGGCATTCGGCATGCTTGGTTTCATCGGTCAGAACATTGAATACAGGAGTTGGGACGTCCTGTTGAAGTTGTACAAGACCTTGGTAAGGCCACACTTGGAATACTGTGTGCAATTCTGATCACACTATTATAGAAAGGATATGATTAAAATAGGAAGAGTGCTGAAAAGATTTATTGGGATGCTTCCAGGACTTGATGGATTGAGTTATAAGGAGAGGCTGGATAAACTGGGACTTTTTTGGCTGAAGCTGAGGGGTGACCTTATAGAGGTCAATAAAATAATGAGGGGCGTAGACAAGGTAGATAGTCGATATCTTTTCCTAAAGATAAGGGGAGTCTTAAACTCAAGGGCATAAGTTTAAGGTGAGAGGGGACAGACACAAGTGTCCAGGTGGGCAATTCTTTTACACAGAGGGTGGTGAGTGTCTGGAACGAGCTGCCAGAGGTAGTAGTAGAAGTGGGTACAATTTTGTGTTTTAAAAAGCATTCAGACAGTTACATGAGTACAATGCATATAGTGGGATATGGGCCAGATGTGGGCAATTGGAATTAGCTTAGGGATTTTTTTTTAAAAAAAGTGGCATGGACAAGTTGGGCCAAAGGGCCTGTTTCCATGCTGTCAACCTCTGACTCTAGCACCAAAACTCAAGTATGCTCACGTGATACTGGATTTTTGGCTTGTTAACATATCTGGGCAGAGGTCCAGGTAGCAATTTTCAGCACCAGGGATCTGGGTTCAATTCCCAGCTTGGGTCACTGTCTGTGTGGAGTCTACACGTTCTCCCTGCGTCTGCGTGGATTTCCTCCGGGTGCTCCAGTTTCCTCCCACGGTCCAAAGATGTGCAAGTTAGGTGGAATGGCTATGCGGGTTAGGTGCACTGGCCGTGCTAAATTGCCCCTTAGGGTCAAAGATGTGCGGGTTAGGTGGATTGGTCATGCTAAATTGCCCCTTAGTGTTCAAGGACATGCGGGTTAGATGGATTGGCTGTGTTAAATTGCCCCTCGGTGTCCAAAGATGTGTAAGTGAGGTGGATTGGCCATGCTAAATTGCCCCTTAGTGTCAGGGAGATTCGCAGGGTAAATGAGGGGTTACGGGGATGGGGCCTGGCTGGGACTGTGGTTGGTGCAGACTCGATGGGCTGAATGGCCTCCTTCTTCTGCACTGTCTGGATTCTGTGGGGAAAACAATATGTTTCTTAAAGGCAGAGTGGCGTCACAGAACCCGCTGAGCTTCAGCTGAAAGCATCAGCCGGCTCCCAGCCTGATTATTCTGCTCCGGATATCCAACTCGCTGTCTCCCAGTGCTAATCCCACCGAACCGTCTGCCCCTCATTCCACAGGTATCAAGGAAAACTTGTGCTGGACTCCGCCTCCTGAAGTGAATCCTATGAAAACCTGTGAATACCAGGCACTCTGCGCCAGGTTTAAAGAACTACTTCCGCTGCCAGGTGAGTTATTCCTTTTGCGTGTATTGGGACACCTGTTTGAACATTCAGCACCGTCTCAAGTTTATTCATTCATGTTGCAAGTAGTGTCATAATTTGAGTATGGGGGGCGGGGGGGGGTCGCGGGTAGTACATGGCACAGTGGTTAGCACTGTTCCCTCACAGCACCAGGGATCCAGTTCGGTTCCGGCCTCGGGCCACTGTCTGTGCAGAGTCTGCATGTTCCACCCTGCGTCTGCGTGTTCTCCTCGGGGTGCTCCGGTTTCCTCCCGCAGTCCAAAGATGTGCAGGCTAGGTAGACTGGCTGTGCTAAATTGCCCCTTAGTGTCCAAAGATATGCAGATTAGGTGGATTGGCCATGCTAAATTGCCCCCTTAGTGTCCAAAGATGTTCAGGTTAGGTGGATTGGCCATGCTAAATTGCCCCTTAGTGTCCAAAGATGTGCAGGTTAGATGGATTGGCCATGCTAAATTGCCCCCTTAGTGTCCAAAGATGTTCAGGTTAGGTGGATTGGCCATGCTAAATTGCCCCTTAGTGTCCAAAGATGTGCAGGTTAGATGGATTGGCCATGCTAAATTGTCCCTTAGTGTCCAAAGATGTGCAGGTTAGGTGGATTGGCCATGCTAAATTGCCCCTTAGTGTCCAAAAATGTTCAGGTTGGGTGGATTGGCCATGCTAAATTGCCCCTTAGTGTCCAAAAATGTTCAGGTTGGGTGGATTGGCCATGCTAAATTGCCCCTTAGTGTCCAAAGATGTGCAGGTTAGGTGGATTGGCCATGTTAATTTGCCCCTTAGTGTCCAAAGATGTGTGGGTTAGGTGGATTGGCCGTGCTAAATTGACCCTCATGCCAGGGGATTAGAAGGGTAAATATGAGGGGTGACAGGAATGGAGCCGAGGTGGTATTGTGGGCGATGCAAACCCAATGGGCCAAATGGCTTCCTTCTGCACTGTAGGAATTCTGTGTTCTAACTGAGGTGAGGAGAAATTGCTTCACCCAGAGGGTGGTGAATGCGTTGACTTCACTACCACAGAAAGTAGCTGAGGCCAAAACGTTGTGTGATTTTGAGAAGAAATTAGATATCGCTCTTGGGGCTAAAGGGATCAAGGGATATGGGGGGAATCAGGATATTGTATTCGATGATCAGCCATGATTAAACTGAATGGCATAGCAGGATTGAAGGGCCGAGTGGCCTGCTTCTGCTTCTAGATTCTATGTAAGTAGAGTTACATTAACACTGCAGTGAAGTTACCGTGAGAATCCACTGGAAGAAGATGTCGTAGTTTCTCTGCTCCGGGGAAGCACTGGAAGACAAAGGGTGTTCTGTCAGTCTGATGTTACTGTGAAAATCCCCCTAGTCGCCACACTCCAGCGCCTGTTCGGGTAACACTGAGGGAAAATTTAGCACGGCCAATGCACCTTAACCAGCACATCTTTGGGCCTGTGGGAGAAAACCAGGGGAAATCCACACAGACACGGGGGAGAATGTGCAAAGACAGTGACTCAAGGCCAGAATTGAACCTGAGTCATTAGTGCTGTGAGGCAGCAGTGCTAATCACCTTGCCACTGTGCTGCCCTAAACTGGTAGACAATGCGACCTGTGCTTACACAGCAGTTGTGAAAGGTGCTATGTAAGCAGAGTGCGGTTATGTTGCAGCTGTATAAGGTGCTGGTGAGGCCACCTCTGGAGTACTGTATTGGGATACAGTGAAAAGTATTGTTTCTTGTGTGCTACACAGACAAAGCATACCGTTCATAGAGTACATTGGGGAGAAAGAGTTGCTTTGATTTATTATTGTCACGTGTATTGGGATACAGTGAAAAGTATTGTTTCTTGTGTGCTACAAAGACAAAGCATACCTGTCATACAGTACGTAGGGGAGAAGGAAAGGAGAGGGTGCAGAATGTGGTGTTACCGTCATAGCTAGGGTGTAGAGAATGATCAACTTTATGTGAGATGGGTCCAGTCCAAAGTCGAGAAGAAGAGGGTGGAAGAGAGAATGTCTGGGGTACGTGGGGTCCTTGATTATGCTGGCTGCTTTTCCCGAGGCAGCGGGAAGTGTAGACAGAGTCAGTGGATGGGAGGTTGGTTTGCATGATGGGATTGGGCTTTGATCGTGACCCTTTGTATTTCCTTGCGGTCTTGGGCAGAGCAGGATCCCATACCAAGCTGTGATACAAGCAGAAAGGATGCTTTCTATGGTGCATCTGGAAAAGTTGGTGAGAGTCTTAGGGGAAATGCCAAATTTTCTTAGTCTTCTGAGAAAGTAGAGGCATTGGTGGGCTTTCTTCACTGGAGCATCAGCGTGGGGGGGGATTGGGACCGGTTGTTGGCGATCAACAAAGCAGCATCTTTGGGGGCGAAGGAATGAGAGATGATCAGCAATGGAAGTGGAGGTTGGGGGGTGTGGAATGGGGTGGTTGATAAAAATGGTGCTTTGGATGGATGGAATGCATGAGACATTTGACCCTCTGGTATGCTTCCGGGTTCTGTATTATAGACGGTTACTTCGACGATGAGCTGAAGTGTAATCTGTGCTACTGTGAGTCCTGCCACAAGCTGCGTGGGGATGAAGCTTACTACAAACGGGGTGACCCGCCCAAGGACTATGCCCTCCCGTTCGGATGGTGCAGGTTTGCACTCAGGTACGAGGTCGAGATGTCGTGCCTGCCGCACAGTCTATTTTAATCCTTATACAGTGGACAAGGAACTGCAAGTCGACCTCTTGCTAATACAATAGTATCTATTCATACACGCTTGATGATCAAACACACAGTTAATATAACAGAATATTAAAGTTCAATACTCAACCTCGATTTAACTATTGAGTGACTGGCAGGTATCCAGGCAGACATTGGCCTCTATCTGCGTGTCAGAAGCTACAGTCCTCGGTATAGTCTGGTCTGGCACTCTGGCTGTGATCTTCCTTCCATCGTTGGGGTGATGACTCCCCTCATGATGGCACTTGCTGGTGGTGGTCGCCATTCTTCTGCCCCTGTCTTTTTTTTAAGCTATATCTAATCAAATCCATAAGACATAGGAGTAGCATTAGGCCACTCGGCCCATCGAGTCTGCTCCACCATTCAATCGTGGCTGATATTTTTCTCATCCCCATTCTCCTGCCTTTTCTCCGTAACCCCTGATCCCCTTATTAATCAAGAACCTATCTATCTCTGTCTTAAAGACACTCAATGACCCGGCCTCCACAGCCTTCTGCGGCAAAGAGTTTCACAGATTCACCACTCTCTGGCTGAAGAAATTCCTCCTCATCTCTGTTTTAAAGGATTGTCCTTTTAGCCCCTCTGGTTCTAGCTTTTTCCTACTAGCGAAAACATCCTCTCCACATCCACTCTATCCAGACCTCGCAGTATCCTGAAAGTTTCAATAAGATCCCCCTCTCATCCTTCTAAACCCCAATGAGTACAGACCCAGAGTCCTCAACCATTCCTCATACAACAAGCTCTTCATTCCAGAGATCATTCTTGTGAACCTCTTCTGCACCCTTTCCAAGGCCAGCACATCCTTCTTTAGATACGGGGCCCAAAACTGTTCACAAAACTCCAAATGGGGTCTGACTAGAGTCAGACCAAATCCAACCAAAGTCCAATTTCTGAACAAGACTTGGCCCTAGCACACCAGGGGGCAGGAGGGGAGTTAATTGGTTTGAAGGCCAAAGGAGCCTTAATTTAAAGTTTAAACTTTATTTATTAATGTCACAAGCACTGCAATGTGAAAATCACCTAGTCTCCACATTGCTGTTTGGGTACCACAGAGAGAATTTAGCATGGTCAGTCTACCTAACCAGCACGTCTTTCAGACAGTGGGAGGAAACTGGAGTACCCGGAGGAAACCCACGCAGACACGAGGGAGAACGTGCAAACTCCACACAGACAGTGACCCGAGGCCGGGAATCGAACCCGGGTCCCTAGCGCTGTGAGGCAGCAGTGCTAACCCGCTGTTTAAAGTTTAAGTATTACTTCACAAATTGGCTTAGATTAACAATGCAGTGAAGTTACTGTGAAAATCCACGAGTCACCACACTCCGGCACCTGTTTGGGTAACAGGGAGAATTTAGCACGGCCAATCCAGCTCACCGGCATGTCTTTTCGTGGGAGGGAACTGGAGAACCCGAAGGAAATCCACGCAGATATGGGAAGAACGTGCAGACTCCACAAAGACGATGACCCAAGCCGGGAATCGAACCTGGGTCCCTGGTGCTGTGAGGCAGCTGCGCTAACTGTAGTCCTGCAACGAGATGTCTGTACTTTCCTCGTGTGCACCTGCAGGAGTGCCTGGGTTGTGTTGAAGTGTCAGTCACAGGGTATCTGATGGCTCTTGGAGCGCTTTGGTCATAGAACAGTTACATCAGAAATAGATTGAACGAAGAACAAAAAAAATTACAGCACAGCAACGGGCCCTTTGGCCCTCCACACCTGTACCCACCATGCTGCCTGACTAAACTAAAACCCCCTACCCTTTTTGGGGTCCATATCCCTCTATTCCCATCCTATTCATGTATTTGTCAAGATGACCCTTAAGAGCCACTATCATGTCTGCTTCCACTACCACCCCCAGCAATGAGTTCCCACCATGAGATAACAGTCGCGCTTTGAGTGCCGGTGTGTGTTCCCCCTTCCCCCACTGGGTGATGACCTTTATTTGATTGCATTAAACGGGTTTGTGGCTGTAGCTCTTGGCGTGTTTTGTTGGCTGCCAGGTACTTCTGGGTTATCAGGTTGTGAAATAGAGCTGATAAATGTAAGATTGTTGTTAGTGTGTTGCCTGAAACGTGTCAACTGTTGGGTCCTGCAGGCTGAATCCCCGCTGTGAGGTGGCTAACGTCTACAAAAAATGGCACACCGCCTACCACGGGACGTGTGTGGGGTCGCTACGACGGGCCTTGGATCACGGGGAGCTGGTATCAGGTACGTGAAGGGGAGCAAATTGAGACGTTTGGGGAATGTCTGTCGTTAACATGACAGGGGTAGAACTCTCCCATCCCATCTCTCGTAGAGTCAGAGTGGCTTACAGCCCAACTTGTCCATGCCGCCCAGTTTTTAATCACCTTAGCTAGTCCCAATTGACCCATGCTGTCCCATACCCACTTTACCCGTGTAAATGTCTAAACACTTTTTAAAAGACAAAATTGTACCACCTCTAACACTGCCTCTGGCAGCTTGTTCCAGACACTCACCACCCTCTGGAAATAATTGCCCCTCTGGACCCTTTTGTATCTCTCCCCTCTCATCTTAAACCTATGCACGTTCTCCCCATATCTGCGTGGGTCTCTGCCGGGTGCTCCGGTTTCCTCCCACAGTCCAAAGTTTTGCGGGTGAGGTGGATTGGCCTGAAAATGTGCAAAGTATGTCCATTGGCCAAGTTAGATCACCTCTTAGTGTCTGAGGATGTGCAGGTTAGGTGGATTGGCCATGCTAAATTGCCCCTTTCTTCCTAAAGAAGGTTCTAAGGTTGGTGTAGACTCAAAGTGCTGAATGCCATCTTTCTGCATTGTAGGGATTCTGTATGATTCAGGCAAAGTAAAGCTCCCTCTACACTGCATGTCCCAGGCACAGTACAAATGGGTGATTTTTTTAGGGGACAGTGCAATCAAAATTAGTTTGCAGGTAGCAGTATACTTTGGATAAAATAGGTGACTGCTGCTAGGATTGCTGTCGTCTTCAAATTCGTTTAATTATTTGATTTATTATTATCACATGTATTAGTATGCAGTGAAAAGTATTGTTTCTTACACGCTCTGCAGGCAATAGAGTATATGGGGAGAAGGAAAGGAGAGGGTGCAGAATAGTGTTACAGTCAAAGCTAGGGTGTTATTTGATATGATTTATTTTTTTAAGGTGTTAGTATACAGTGAAAAGTATTGATTCTTGCGTGCTCTCATGCAAAGCATACCATTCATAGAGAAGGAAAGGAGAGAGTGCAGAATGTAGTGTTACAGTCATAGCTAGGCTGTAGAGAAAAATCATCTCAATGCGAGGTAGGTCCATTCAAAAGTCTGATGGCAGCAGGGAAGCTGTTCTTGAGTCAGTTGGTATATGACCTCAGACTTTTGTATCCTTTTCCTGACGGAAGAAGGTGGGAGAGAGAATGTCCAGGGTGCCTGGATTCCTTGATTATGCTGGCTGCTTTTCCGAGGCAGCGGGAAGTGTAGACAGAGTCAATGGATGGGAGGCTGGTTTGTGTGATGGATTGGGCTACGTTCACAACCCTTTGTAATTTCTTGCGGCCTAGGACAGAGCAGGAGGCCATACCAAGCTGTGATACATCTAGAAGGTCTGACAACACCAGGTTTAAGTCCAACCGATTTATTGGATAGTAAACTCACTAGCTTTCGGGTTTGTCAGTCATCTGATGAAGGGACAAACCCGAAAGCTAGTGAGTTTACTATCCAATAAATCGGTTGGACTTTAAACCTGGTGTTGTCAGACTTTTTACTGTGTTTACCCCGGTCCAACGCCGGCATATCCACATCATACATCTAGAAAAGATGGTTTCCATGGCGCATCTATAAAAGTCAGTGAAAGTCTACGTATTTAGCATATTTATCCCTTTTATCGTAGCGAATACGCCAACTAGAGGAGTGTGTGTGCATGCGTAAATGTGACGGTGATGTAGTTAAGCTGGGGATAGGTTAATTGAGACAAGTTGTCTGGAAGAGCTGAGAGACAAGGGGGTAAATGTACTAAATACATAGACTTATAACAGGCCATGGTGAAGTGCACTTTTAAGTAAATAGGATAAGTATAGACGTTTCCATTCAGAGAGAGATCGGGACTTGTCTTTTCAGCTGTTAAATTTCAGAGGGGGAGTGGTCAGGGACCTTTGCAACTTAGGAAGCTTTCATAAATAAACTAAAGGTGGTTATCCAACTTTATTTGGTCAATAAGTGGACACTGGAAGAAAAGGTGAAAAATTTTTATATTTTGGAAAGGTTGAGTGCTGGGAGACATGAATAAGGATTGATAGGGAAAAGTGGGAGGGAGATGTTGAGTTTGCAGTTGGCCGTGTGGGGAGGAGATCCTGGAGACAGCTCTGGTGTTTGAGAGAAGGTGCAAAATCGAAAGCAGCCACTCAGAAAGATCCTTGGTTTCAGAAAGCAAATTTTGTTGGATTTCCACAGCGGAATGGAAGTGAGTTTGAGTGGTGTACTTTTAATACAGTGACAGTAATTTTGCCTCAGCTAATTGCACCGAATTCCTTTTATACTTAAACAGAGTACTAGAAAAGGCCCTTGGGCTCATCGAGTCTGCACCGACGGGTTGTTCCATATCCTTGAATGTTCTGATATTTCGAGCACTCGCCCAATGGGCAGCTCAGTGGTTAGCACCGCTGTCTCTCAGCTCCAGGGACCCGGGTTCGATTCCCGGCTTGGGTCACTGTCTGTGCAGAGTCGGCACGTTCTCCCCCCTGTGTCTGCGTGGGTTTCCTCCGGCTGCTCCGGTTTCCTCCCACAGTCCAAAGCTGTGCAGGTTAGGTGGATTGGCCATGCTAAATTGCTCCTTAGTGTCCTGGGATGCGTAGGTTAGAGGGATTGGGGGTCGGTGGGGGGGAGGGGGGTAAATGTGTGGGGTTACACGGGAAGGGCCTAGATGGGATTGCTGTCGGTGCAGACTTGATGGGCCGAAGGGCCTTCTGCACTATGGGGATTCTATAATTCTATGATTAAATACTTTTTAAAGGTTCTAAGGTTTCTGCCCTCTGCCACCACCTTCCCTGGCAGTGCACCCTAGATTCCCTCTCCCGGCTGTTTAAATCCCTTTGATTCAAAGACCTCTTTGAGGTCTCCCAAATGATCTTGCAGGCTAAGTCCTGTTATTAAAACATTATCTAGCATAACACGACTTTGGGAATATCTTGCAGCAAACTTACCCTGGTACGTTGACATATAGCACCCGCAGGAGACTTAGCAAATGGATATATTGACGTGAATCCTTGCAGGATAGGATCATCAAATCCTGCAGTGCTGAAGGAGGCTATTCAGCCCATCGCGTCTGTACCGACCACAATCCCACCCAGGCCCTATCCCCATAACCCCATGTATTTACCCTCGCTAGCACCCCCCCCCCCCCTCCCCGTGACACTAAGGGACAGTTTAGCATGGCCAATCCAACTAACCTGCGCATCTCTGGACTGTGGTAGGAAACTCACGCAGACACAGGGGAAAATGTGCAAACTCCACGCAGACAGCAACCCAAGCTGGGAATCGAACCCAGGTCCCTTGTGCTGTGAGGCAGCAGTGCTAACCACTGTGCTGCCCTATGTTGTATTACTCTACGAATCTGACTCTAAATAACCTGTGGAATAAAGGAACGTATGTACGTAGAACCATAGAAAATTACAGCTCAGAAACAGGTCTTTTGGCCCTTGTCTGTGCCGAACCACTTTTTGCCTAGTGCCACTGACCATATCCCTCCACACCCCTCTTATCCTTGAACCTGCCCAAGTTTTTCTTAAATGTTAAAAGCATTTACCACTTTTATCCGGCAGTTCATTCCACACTCCCACCACTCTCTGCGTGAAGAAGCCCCCCCCCCCCACCCCACCCACTTAATTTTCCCTTTAAACTTTTCTCCTTTCACTCTTAACCCATGCCCTCTGGTTTTTTTTCTCCCCTCGCCTCAGTGGAAAAAGCCTGCTTGCATTCACTTTATCGATACCCATCAAAATCTTATACACCTCTATCAAATCTCCCCTCATTCTTCTACAAACTCCAGGGAATAAAGTCCTAACCTATTCAATCTCTCTCTGTAACTCAGCTTCTCAAGTCCTGGCAACATCCTTGTAAATCTTCTCTGCACTCCTTCAACCTTATTTCCATCCTCCCTGTAATTAGGTGACCAAAACTGTACACAATACTCTAAATTCAGCCTCACCAATGCCTTATATGACCTTAGCATAACACTCCAACTTTTATACTTGATACTCCGATTTATAAAGACCAATGTACCAAAAGCACTCTTTACGACCCTATCCACCTGTGATGTCACTTTTAGAGAATTCTGTACCTGTATTCCCAGATCCCTCTGTTCAACTGCACTCTTCAGAGTCCTACCATTTAGCCCGTACGTTTGACTTTGGTTTGTCCTTCCAAAGTGCAATACCTCACACTTGTCTGTGTTAAATTCCATTTGCCATTTTTCAGCCCATTTTTCTAGTTGGTCCAAGTCCCTCTGCAAGCTTTGAAAACCTTCCTCACTGTCCACCGCGCCTCCAATCTTTGTATCATCAGCAAATTTGCTGACCCAGTTTACCACATTATCATCCAGATCATTGACATACTCTATGTATTTAAAAATAATAAACAGGAATGGGAATAAGCCATTTGCCCATCCAACCTGCCCCACCATTCAATAAGATCGTGCCTGATTTTGATTGTGGCCATTCTTGTGGCCTGTTCCCCCGTAACACCTGACTCCTTCTATCAAAAACCTGTCTCACCAGCCTCGAGTGTTCTTATCGTCGAAGGGTGTTCCAGCACATTGGAATCGTAGAATCCCTACAGTGCAGAAGGAGGCCATTTGGCCCATCGGGTCTGCACCGACCACAATCCCACCTGGGCCCTATCCCCGTGCATTTACCCTAGCGAGTCACCCCTGACACTAAGGGGCAATTTAGCAGTGGCCAATCCACCTAACCTGCACATCTTTTGGACTGTGGGAGGAAACCGGAGCACCCGGAGGAAACCCACACAGACACGGGGAGAATGTGCAGACTCCATGCAGACAGTGACCCGAGCTGGAAATAGAACCACTGGCGTGGTTCTCTTGGGTCACTGGCGTTGTGAGGCAGCAGTGCTAACCACTGTACTGCCTCTCATTCATAATGTTAATTGTTAACAAATTTTCTTAAATCTTGATCCAGTCCTAATTGTTGGTAAGTACGGCTGTTGTCTCGTTTTGTATGTTGGACCTCCTGCTAGCTTGGCATAAAGATTCTCAAATTTAGAGCTTGAATATCTACATCTATAAAGGCGTGTTCCCTAGAAGCCGTTTGCCTGTACATTCTGACCAAGTGGGGTTTTTTGGGGAATGTTTTGTAAAACCGTTCTGTGTAATTTTAATCTTGTGTCCTTGTGTTTCCTTTTGTCCTTGTTAATAAATGTTTTAATTTTCAAAATCCCGTAAGTGTGACTGGAATTCAATGCTTCTGGGATCAGTATATTAGTATGGGTGGCACAGTGGTGCCTCACAGCAGGGACCTTGGCTCAGTTCCGTGTGACTGTGTGTGTATCTGCCAGGGACCTTGGTTCAGTTCTGTGTGTGTGTCCTCCGGGTGCCACGGTTGCCCCCCACAGTCCGAATGATGTGGTGCGTTGACCCGAACAGGCGCCAGAGTGTGGCGACTAGGGGAATTTCACAGTAACTTCATTGCAGTGTTAGTGTAAGCCTTACGTGTGACTAATAAATAAACTTGAACATTTCTTTTGTTCAAGGCTAGGTTAGGGGCATGGCTGAGATATTAAATGAATACTTTACGTCCGTCTTTGCCAAGAAGCTAGAATAGGAGCAAACTCTCTCCCTAGGAAGGTTCAAAATTTTTTATTTATTAGTGTCACCAGTCGGCTTACATTAACACTGCAATGAAGTTGCTGTGAAAATCCCCCTAGTCGCCACACTCCGGCACCTGTGGGTAACACTGAGGGAAATTTTAACACGGCAATGCACCCTAGCCAGCACGTCTTTCAGACTGAGGGTGGAAACCGGAGCACCCGGAGGAAACCCACGCAGACACGGGGTGAGAACGTGTACACTCTGCACGTACAGTGACCCAAGCCGGGAATTGAACCCGGGTCCCTGGCGCTGTGCGCTGGCAGTGCGCACTGCTGTGAGCTGACATTGCTAACCACTCTGAGCTGGCAGTGCGTGCCGCTGTGGGCTAGCAATGCCGTGAGACATTCTGTGTCCACTTGATCAAAAGCTGCTGGAATTCTGAAGACTTCAACAAGACACCACGCTCCACCCCTACCAGTTTCTCTTTCACAAAAAAGACACCCCATCCTGTTCTTATCTTGTTGCTACATGAACTCTGGCTACGAGAACACTGGCAAATCTGTTCTTATCTGGTGCGATAGACGATGATGCATCAACTAAAGGTAATTGTTAACTGATGGTTAATGCTGGATTAGTCCAAATCTCAAAGGGAGACTACAAACAACCACCCTCTGTTATGCTTGCAATGGGAGCAAAGATTTGAATTCCAGAGAATGATGCCCCAGACGTTTTGTGATGACAAATGAAGTGAATGTTCATTAAGCCATGACATGAAACCATATAATAAATGTACAAAGGCAAGAGCTATACACAGTAGCACCGACCTTGCCCTGTTCCAAATTCACAAATTCCTTCTGAACATTTCGCAACATCTTGTCGATTTTTAATAACCTAGAACACAAATCCAGTAACTGTTAGCACTCTAGGCAGTTGTATCTCTTTGGAGTCTGCTTCTGAGGTAAAGCAAGCAACTGGCTTCTCAAGACAGGCTTTCTTCGCAGACTTGGCTTGCTGGGAATTAAACATCTATTCCTGCTATGGCTGAGTTCTGAAGGAGTTACCCTGGCACGGGTTTAATCATCTCCTGATGTGCAGTTTTTTTTTCCCCCTTTTGATCTTCCCTTATCTGAACTAACTTCTTCCGGAGTCGGGCTTAATTGCCTTCATTTTGTGAATCTTACCCTTTTAGGGTGTGAGTGCAAAATTCACACCTCGGCTTGTCCTTTGAGCCGCCAACTCCTTATTCAAAATCCTAAATGCTCTGTTCCCCATTGTTACCAGCTTGCCTTAGGTGAACATCTGTTTGCAATGTTGCTAGCTAGAACTGTACCTGCCTTAAGCTGCTTAACCGGCAGAAAACATTTCAATTTCTATTGGCTTTCCCTGATAGTTTCCTTTTGGGGGAGGCAATGGCCTTAGTAGTATTGTCGCTCGACTGGTAATCCAGAGGCCCAGGGTAATGCTCTGCGGACCTGGGTTCGATTCCCACCATGGCAGATGGTTAAATTTGAATTCAGTTTTAAAAAATCTGGAAATAAAAATCTAAAGATGACCATGAAAGCATTGTCATTCATCAAACACTCCCAGGATAGGCACAGCACAGGATTAGATACAGAGTAAAGCTCCCTCTACACTGTCCCCCCATCAAACACTCCCAGGACAGGTACAGCACGGAGTTAGATACAGAGTTAAGCTCCTTCTACACTGTCCCCCATCAAACACTCCCAGGACAGGTACAGCACAGGGTTAGATACAGAGTAAAGCTCCCTCTACACTGTCCCCCATCAAACACTCCCAGGACAGGTACAGCACAGGGTTAGATACAGAGTAAAGCTCCCTCTACACTGTCCCCCCATCAAACACTCCCAGGACAGGTACAGCACGGGGTTAGATACAGAGTTAAGCTCCTTCTACACTGTCCCCCATCAAACACTCCCAGGACAGGTACAGCACGGGGTTAGATACAGAATAAAGCTCCCTCCGCACTGTCCCCATCAAACACTCCCAGGACAGGTACAGCACAGGGTTAGATACAGAGTAAAGCTCCCTCTACACTGTTCCCCCCCCCATCAAACACTCCCAGGAAAGGTACAGCACGGGGTTAGATGCATAGTAAAGCTCCCTCTACACTGTCCCCCCATCAAACACTCCCAGGAAAGGTACAGCACGGGGTTAGATGCAGAGTAAAGCTCCCTCTACACTGTCCCCCCATCAAACACCCCCAGGACAGGTACAGCACGGGGTTAGATGCAGAGTAAAGCTCCCTCTACACTGTCCCCCCATCAAACACTCCCAGGACAGGTACAGCACGGGGTTAGATACAGAGTAAAGCTCCCTCCACACTGTCCCCCCCATCAAACACTCCCAGGACAGGTACAGCACGGGGTTAGATACAGAGTAAAGCTCCCTCCACACTGTCCCCCATCAAACACACAGGTACAGCAAGGGGTTAGAAAAGACCAATATTTTGAATAATCATTTCCAGCGATGCTGAATCCTGTAACTGTGCATCTGGTGTTGATGGATGATCCTCGCGCAAGAATTAAAATCTTGTCTTCTGTTTCTTCTCGCATTTCTTTTCCCTTTGGCCACTCCACTGTCCCTGCCCTCTTCACCTCTGCCTTTTGACTCCTCCGCCCTCTTTCCTCTCCTCCACCGCCGCCGCCTCCAAACCGAAGCAGGGAGCGCGTCGATATTCTGCACCAAGCAGGCGAAAGCCGAGCTTCAGAACGGGTATAATGACCCCGAGGAGAACAGTGTTCAGGAGAAGGACACGGTGAAAGTCAGCCTCTCGCCAACAATGCGATACGTGGGACAGGACCGATTCTGCCCGAAGATAAGGTAAGCGGGCGCGGTCAAACCAGTGCCGCACCTTCAGGCTGTGTGCAGGGGGAACTCGTAAGAGGATCTCTGATCTACGAGTGACCAGAGTCCGTGTGGGCTGTGCCAACGGTTTGATGGTGTGGTGGTCAGAAGCTCCAGGGTTGCAAGAGGGGGTGTCAGTGACACGAGCTGTGAAAGGTTCCAGGATTCCGACCCAGCGACAGTGAGGGAACGGCCAATGTAATTCCAAGTCGGGATGGTGAGTGGCTCAGAGGGGAACCTCCAGGTGGGGGTGTTCCCAGGTATCTGCTGCCCTTGTCCTTCTGGATGGCAGAGGTCGCGGGTTTGGGAGGTACTGTCCAAGAAGTATTGATCTGATTTATTATTGTCACGTGTATTCTTGCACGCTATATAGGCAAAGCATACCGTTCATAGAGTACATAGGGGAGAAGGATTTGATTTGATTTATTATTGTCACATGTATTGAGATACAGTGAAAAGTATTGTTTCTTGCGCGCTGTACAGACAAAGCATACCATTCATAGAGTACATGGGGGGGAGGATTTGATTTATTATTGTCACATGTATTTGGATACAGTGAATAGTATTGTTTCTTGCGCGCTATACAGGCAAAGCATACTGTTCATAGAGTACATCTGGGGAGATAGATTTGATTTAATTTATCATCGTCGCATGTATGGGGACACAGTGAAAAGTATTGTCTCTTGCTCGTTATACAGACAAAGCATACCATTCATAGAGAAGGAAAGGAGAGGCTGCAGAATGTAGTGTTACAGTCATAGCTCGGGTGCAGAGAAAGATCAACACATCAGCTATGACTGGTAGGTCCGTTCAAAAGTCTGATGGCGGCAGGGAAGAAGCTGTTCTTAAGTCAGTTGGTACACGACCTCAGACTTTTGTGTTTTTTTACTGACGGAAGAAGGTGGAAGAGAGAATGTCCAGGGTGCGTGGGGACTTGGATTATGCTGGCTGCATTTCCCAAGGCAGCGGGAAGTGTAGACAGAGTCAATGGATGGGAGGCTGGTTTGCGTGATGGATAGGGCTACATTCTTGGCCTTTTGTTAGTTCCTTGCGGTCTTGGGCAGAACAGGAGCCCAGACCAAGCTGTGATACAACCAGAAAGAATGCTTTCTGTAAAAGTTGATGAGAGTTGTAGCTGACATGCCAAATTTCCTTAGCCTCCTGAGAAAGTAGAGGCATAGGTGGATCATCTTAACTATAGTGTTGGGTGGAAAGGACCAGGACAGGTTGTTGGTGATCTGGACATCTAACAACTTCAAGCCCTCGACCCTTTCTACTTCGTCCCTCCGTTGGTGAGTTGCTGCATTGCATCTTGTAGACGGTACACACGGCTGCTACTGAGCGTCGGTGATGAAGGGAGTGGAGGTTGAAGCTGATGGATGGGGGGTGCCAATCAAGCACCCCCTACATCCCCTTCCCCATTCCCCACAGGATGTTGATTGTGGGGGATTCAGTGATGGCAATGTCATTGAATGTCAAGGAGCGATGGTTAGATTCTCTCCGGTCGGAGATGGTCATTGCCTGGCATTTGTGTGGCGTGCATGTTTCTTGCCACTTGCCAGCCCGAGCCTGGATATTGTCCAAGTCTTGCTGCATTTGAAGCATGGACTACTTCAGTGTCTGAGGAGTCGCGAGTGGCGCTGAGCATTGCGCCATCATCAGGTTTATAGCGATTCGCCAAAGAAGCAAATGTAATGTGAGGAAAAACTTCCACACCCAGTGAGTGGTTGGGGTCTGGAACCCACTGCCTGGAAGTGTGGTGGAGGCAGGTTCACCAGAGGCAGTCAAGAGGGCATTGGATGATTGTTCCTATTCAAACAATGTGCCGGGGTGACATATGCCCTGTTTGTGAAGAGGCAGTGCTCCGAAAGCTCGTGTCCGGTGCGGAGAGGGGCGGGTTGGGATGGCGACCTCCTTGTGAACCTGATCCTGGGCCTGGCGAGACGTGCCATCAATAGGTCCAGGCAGTGGGTGATTGACGGGGGCTGTCCATCCCAACTGTCTGCCCCCGCTACTGCAGCTACGTTCGCGGCCAGGTGTCCCTGGAGAGGGAACAGGCAGTGTCCACGAGTGCAGTTGACGCCTTCAATGCTCGCTGGGCACCGTAGGGGCTGGAGTGTATTATAGACCCTGACAATCACATTTTGATTTAATGTTTTAAGTTTCCTTTTGACTTTGTTTTTTGTTCGGGCTGTTCCCTTTTGGGGAGCTGCCCCTTTTAATTTGTCCCTAAGTTACTTTGAGTTCATTTATTTGGGTGGTGTCAAAGAGATACCAAATAGACCTGTTGGACTTTAACCTAGTGTTGTGAGACTTCTTATTGGGGGAAAGGCAGGGGAATGGCACTAAGTTATGATGCTTATTTGGAGAGTTGGTGCAGGCATGATGGGCCGAATGGCCACTGACCCTCTGACGATGCGGCGCTCCCTGAGCTCCGACCCTCCAGCAGTGCAGCACTCCGTCTGCGCGGCAATCTCCCTCTGCTCCAGGGTGCGGCACTCCCTCTGCGCCGGCCCTCCGGCGGTGCGGCACTCCCTCTGCGCCGGCCCTCCGGCGGTGCGGCACTCCCTCTGCGCCGGCCCTCCGGCAGTGCGGCACTCCCTCTGCGCCGGCCCTCCGGCAGTACAATTTGGGTTTGATTCCCAGCTTGTGTCACTGTCTGTGTTGGGGTTGTTCTCCCCGTGTCTGCGTGGGTTTCCTCCGGGTGCTCTGGTTTCCTCACACGCTCCAAAGATGTGCAGGTTAGGTGGATTGGCCGTACTAAATTTCTTTAGCCAGAGAGTGGTGAATCTGTGGAACTCTTTGCCACAGAAGGCCGTGGAGACCAGGTCATCGAGCATCTTTAAGACGGAGATAGGTTTTTGATTAGTAAGGGGATCAGGGGATATGGGGAGAAGGCAGGTGACTGAAGGCGGAGCAGACTCGATGGACCGAGTGGCCTAATTTCTGCATTTTATGTCTTATGATCTAAATTGCCCCTTAGTGTCCAAAGATGTGCAGATTAGATGGATTGGCCCATGTTAAGTTTCCCCTTAGTGTCCAAAAGATGTGCAGATTAGGTGGATTGGCCATGCTAAATTGCCCCTTAGTGTCCAAAGATGTGTGGGTTAGGTGGATTGGCCACGCTAAATTGCCCCTTAGTGTCCAAAGATGTGCAGATTAGGTGGATTGGCCATGCTAAATTGCCCCTTAGTGTCCAAAGATGTGTGGGTTAGGTGGATTGGCCACGCTAAATTGCCCCTTAGTGTCCAAAGATGTGCAGATTAGGTGGATTGGCCATGCTAAATTGCCCCTTAGTGTCCAAAGATGTGCAGATTAGGTGGATTGGCCATGCTAAATTGCCCCTTAGTGTCCAAAGATGTGTGGGTTAGGTGGATTGGCCACGCTAAATTGCCCCTTAGTGTCCAAAGATGTGCAGGTTAGGGTGGATTGGCCATGCTAAATTGCCCCTTAGTGTCCAAAGATGTGTGGGTTAGGTGGATTGGCCACGCTAAATTGCCCCTTAGTGTCCAAAGATGTGCAGGTTAGGTGGATTGGCCATGCTAAATTGCCCCTTAGTGTCCAAAGATGTGCAGATTAGGTGGATTGGCCATGCTAAATTGCCCCTTAGTGTCCAAAGATGTGCAGATTAGGTGGATTGGCCATGCTAAATTGCCCCTTAGTGTCCAGAGATGTGGAAGTTAGGTGGATTGGCCCATGTTAAGTTTCCCCTTGGTGTCAGGGGGATTGGCAGCGTAAATATGTGGCGTTATGACAATAAATGTCCATCTAAGCTCAATGGGCCAAATGGCCTCTTCCTGCACTGTAGGGACTCTCTGGGTCAAATGACCATTTCCTGTGCCATAAGATGCTAAGTAACTCTGGCATTGCACTCTGGTTAATGCTGCTGCTTCTTCCCTCAGATTCAAAGACGTGAAGTCCCAGCGACATCACCATGCCCAGGTGGCCTTCCAGGTCTGTGTGCGGCCGGGCTCCTACAAGGTGGGGCCCCAGTCGGTGGGGGCCAGCGAGTCGATCGACCCCAGGTTCAGCAACAACGAGATCGAGTGGATCACCAAGGAGAGGGCCTCGACCGTCCTGTACGGCCTGTTAATTCGCGTGGAGTGAAGGAGTCCCCCCCCCCTCCCCTCCGACCCACCACCCACCCGCCAACCCCCAGCAAAACCTGTGAGGGAGCATGAAGGAAACTGAGGGAGTGGTGGGGAGGGAGAGAGAGAGAGAGACGTGATCCCACTTTGGTGCAACGATCAAAGTGCAACAGTCGGGGTGATGGGAGGGGATGTGGAGGACACATTGAGAGAGCACAGCGTTGGGACAATTTTTGCACAACCCCGCTCTCTCACCAACACTGGAACACTGCACTTTTGACTCTTGTGCTTTCTGGAAGAGAAACACAAAAGAAAATCCTCAAGCTAAAAAAAAAAGTTCACGAGTTTAATCTCATGTTTTGGGGAAGGATACTTGTTGGGGAATGCGGGGGAGGGAAGTGTGTTTGGGGGTGGGGAAATGGCGGGAGGCACAGTTTCCACTGTGACAAACTATTTCCTAGATTTTTGTTTTTAAAAAAAATTTAAATTTGAAAAAAAAAACCTCCTTGGGCATTTGAACTTCCGTGGGCTGGACAACAGAAGCCTGAGGGAGCAGGCCGCACGGTGGAAGCCTGAGGGAGCAGGCCGCGCGGTGGAAGCCTGAGGGAGCAGGCCGCGCGGTGGAAGCCTGAGGGAGCAGGCCGCACGGTGGAAGCCTGAGGGAGCAGGCCGCACGGTGGAAGCCTGAGGGAGCAGGCCGCACGGTGGAAGCCTGAGGGAGCAGGCCGCACGGTGGAAGCCTGAGGGAGCAGGCCGCACGGTGGAAGCCTGAGGGAGCAGGCCGCACGGTGGAAGCCTGAGGAGCGGGCCTGGGCGCCAGAAGCTTGAAAAAACAGGCCGAGCATCAGAAGCCTGGCACAGGCCGCAAAAACACAACACTTCACGCTGGATGTTTCCCTCTTTTACTGGGAGGAGAAAGGGGACATGGGGCACACGACAATGAAATATCGTACATGTGGCCAGCAGAAGCGCACCCATCCAAGGGGCACGCATACAAGCACCACGGCAAGATTTAAAACGACAATTCCTCGGAAATCCTGTGCTCGGGAACGCATGCCAACTGCAGGGAAACTTAAAGCTTGTACGGTGTGTGAATTGCTTTGGGGGTGGGGAGGTGCGGGAATCGTACGTGAAGAGGGTGGGAAGGAAAAGACTGGAATCACTTGAATCTTTTAATATCTGTCTGATCTTGGGCAGAGAAAGAAAACGAGCGCCGCTGAAGTAGGCGAGGGCCTGCATTGGTGGAGGGGGGACGGCAGGTCCAGCACGAGGATCGAAACACCCAAGGAATTGCCCCCTGGACAATTCCAGGCGGTTCGTCAGCCCTTGCGGATTTGTCGCCTGGGGCCAGAGCTCGGGCAAACGATCTGTGTGTGCGTGGCCCCCTCCCCACCTCCCCCCCCCCCCCCAACAACATGTACAACCGGTAACTCACTGCACACCGGCTCACGTCTTTTCTCTGACCACTTGTTCTCCGTTTTCGTTTTCACGCTGCTGCTTGTCGCCTGTGTCTCTTTTTAAAAAAAAAAAATACTTTTTTTTTCTCTCTTTTGTTGCTCCTTGTCACCTCCTTATTAAAATCTGTATTTTAAAAGACGGGGAGTTTTTGAGCTTCCGGCGCGAGCCCAAGTCACCAGCAGGCCGGAATTTGACCGCAGCTGAGACAAGACGCGGTCAGCAGGCCGCAGAAGGCTTCCTTTGACCCAGGCAGCCGTCTGTGACTTCCGGCTTCTGGACGCTTTCGCTCGCTTTACGTGTCTCGCGCTGGAGGGATTTTGTCTTTCCTGTTTCCCCTGAGGCAGATCCGCTCTCCCTTGCAGAGGAAACATCAAACTATCAAAGCATCGAGCCAACAAGAGTGACTGAGCTTGTAACACGCAGGAGGCTCAGGGTTGTGTGGGGATATTGGTTGGGGTCATTTTGGTTGATGAGGCATTTCCCAGACAACGGACAATCCCCACAGTGCTGCAGGAGGCCATTCGGCCTATCGAGTCTGCACTGAACACAATCCCACCCAACCCCTATCCCCACAACTCCATGTATTTACCCTTTACATCTGTGGACACTGAGGGGCAATTTAGCATGGCCAATCCATCTAACCTGCACATCTTTGGACATTAAGGGGCAGTTTAGCATGGCCAATCCACCTAACCTGCACATCTTTGGACACTAAGGGGCAGTTTAGCATGGCCAATCCATCTAACCCGTACATCTTTGGACACTTGGCAATTTAGCATGGCCAATCCACCTAACCTGCACATCTTTGGACATTAAGGGGCAGTTTAGCATGGCCAATCCATCTAAGCTGCACATCTTTGGACACTTGGGGACGATTTAGCATGGCCAATCCATCTAAGCCGCACATCTTTTAACCCACTAATTCCCTCTGATGCTGGAATGTGGCCAGTCAAACCTAACCAGCACATCTTTGTTCTGTGGGAAGAAACTGGAGCACCCAGAGGAAACCCATGCAGACACGAGGAGAACATGCAGACTCCTCACAAATAGATCCAAGCTGGGAATTGAACCCGGGTCCCTGGCACTGTGAGGCTGCAGTGCTAACCACTGTGCCGCCCACGCGTTCCACAGGTAGGCTGAAGCGATGCAGGGTGGGTGAATCACCTGTCCAAACACTCGAGAGCTCTGACCACAAGCCTGCTTGGTTAAATGCCACCAAATAAAGGTCGTCACCCACTGGACAGGGGCGTGGTGGGGACACACAGAGGCGGGACTGTTACAACCAAAGCATTCCACTAGGCATCCGATACCATGTGACTGACATTTGAACTCAACCTGATACCCCTGTTGGTGCACGTGGGATAGAGGCACCCCGACAGGCACGCACAGGGATAGTGCAGACACCTCCTTGTGACGCAGCGGTTAGCACTGCTGCCTGTCAGCACCAGGGACCAAGGTTTGATTCCCATGCCTCTGGTCACTGTCTGTGTGGAATCTTCACCTTCTCCCCCGTGCCTGCGTGAGTTTCCTCCGGGTGCTCCACTTTCCTCCCACGGTCAGAAAGATGTGCGGGTTAAAGTGCATTGGCCGTGCTAAATTCTCCCTCCAGTGTTACCCAAACAGGGGCCGGAACGTGGCAACTCGGGGATTTTCACAATAACTTCATTGCAGCGTTAATGTAAGCCTTACTTGTGACACTAATAAATAAACTTTGAAAACTTGGCTAATTTATCCTTGTGAAGCATCTTGAAAAACCAGAATCCTAACTGGGGACAGCAGTTCAGAGAAAGGGAGTTGGCGTTTACCATAATTGGTATCTGTAGGTGCATTGGAGTTTGAAGCAAATCCGTATTACCCTTCGTTATAAAACGGAGGTGGATTTCCCCCCTCCTAGAACAAACACCTAACCACTCAGAGGAGTACCTCACTCTATAATCTGTTCAAGTGCGTGTGAGAAGGGGTCATCGCTGCTTTTCAGCAGCTTGTAGTGGTTAAATCAAAATAACTGGGACTTGCTCTGTAAAATCAACACTCTATTTATCTAACTAACAGCAAACAAGTTCACTAAACTATTAACAAACCTGATAAAACACGATTCCTTTGAAATGCTGTTCCGATAAATACAATTCCCACCTGCTAACAAAAAAAACACAATTTTAGTTGCTGTCTAAATTGCAACCAGGTTTTGTCTCTTTTCTGGAATACCCTGGGCCTTCTGTTGATTCTTTTTTGCTACCTTCCCTATGGAGATGGTGCTTGCTCTTAAGACTTAAATGAAGTTAAGAGCTGTTACTCATGCAATTGCTTTCTACTTTTTGTCCCATTGCCCCCTTTTATAACTGTGACTACATATCAATATTCCATCACAATAGGGGATTGGCCCTCAGTTGCCAACACCGTCAAATTTAAATTTACTAGGTTCTTGGTGTCTAAGTGTCTAATCCAAATTGGCTGAATTTTTTAAAAATATGGAAAGCCTGTTGCCTTGGTCACACTACTGCTTAGCCTTTTGTACAAATGTTTCAGTCTACATTCAGTTGGAATATAGTGTTCAATTCTGGTCACCACACTACCAGAAGGATGTGGAGGCTTTGGAGAGGGCACAGAAAAGATTAACCTGGATGTTGTCTGGTGTGGAGGGAATTAGCTATGGGGAGGTTGAAGAAACTCGGTTTGTTCTCACTGGAACGATGGAGGCTGAGGGGGCCGACCTAATAGAAGTCTACAAGATTATGAGAGGGGCATGGATAGAGGGGATAGTCAGTAGCTTTTTCCCCAGGGTGCAAGAGCCAATGACTAGGAGGCGCAGGTTTAAGGTGTGAGGGGCAAGGTTTAAAGGAGATGTACGAGGCAAGTCTTTTTTACATAGAGTGGTGGTGGGTGCCTGGAACTTGTTGCCGGGGGGAGGTAGTGGAAGCGGATACGATCGTGACTTTTAAGGGGCATCTTGACAAATTCATGAATAGGTTGGGAATAGAGGGATATGGTCCCAGACGGGTTAGGGGGTTTTAGTTCAGTCGGGCAGCATGGTCAGTGCAGGCTTGGAGGGCCGAAGGGCCTGTTCCTGTGCTGTCATTTTCTTTGTTCTTGTATTTTGTCTGAGTTCTCTATACGTACTTGCATTTGTTTAACTTTCTGAACACAGAAAAAATACCACCTTTCAAAGGGACCATGCTATGTTTCTCCCCAGCATTTCACAATTTTCACAAAGACCAATCTGCAATTACTCTGCTCAACTTTGCAACACCTTTGTGAGGACCATAAGACATTGGAGCAGAATTAGACCACTCAGCCCATCGAGTTTGCTCTTCCATTCAATCATACCTGATATTTTTCTCATCTCCATTCTCCTTTTCCCTGTAATCCCTGATCCCCGTATTGATCAAGAACCTATCCATCTCTGTCTTAAAGACACTCAATGACCTGGCCTCCACAGCCTTTTGCGGCAAAGAGTTCCACAGATTCACCACTCTCTGGCTGAAGAAATTCCTCATCATTTCCATTTTAAAGGATCATCCCTTTAGCCTGAGGTTGTGCCCTCTGGTTCTAGTTTTTCCTACTAGTGGAAACATCCTCTCCACATCCACTCTATCCAGCCCTCAGTATCCTGTAAGTTTCAATAGGATCCCCCCCTCATCCTTCTAAACTCCAACAAATACAGACCCAGAGTCCTCAACCATTCCTCAATACAAACCCTTCATTCCAGGGATCATTCTCGTGAACCTCCTCTGGACTCTTTCCAAGGCCGGCACATCCTTCCTTAGATACGGGGCCCAAAACTGCTCACAATATTCCAAATGGGGGTCTGACCAGAGCCTTATACAGCCTCAGAAGTACGTCCCTGCTCTTGTATTCTAGCCCTCTCGACATGAATGCTAACATTGCATTTGCCTTCCTAACTGCCGACTGAACCTGCACATTAACCTTAAGAGAATCTTGAACAATGACTCCCAAGACCCTTTGTGTTTCTGATTTCCGAAGCATTTCCCCATTTAGAAAATAGTCTATGCCTCCATTTCTCCTTCCAAAGTGCAATAACCTCACACTTTCCCACATTGTATTCCATCTGCCACTTCTTTGCCCACTCTCCTAACCTGTCCGAGTCCATGTGCAGCCCCACCAATGCTTCCTCAATGCTACCTGTTCCTCTGCAGGTGGTCTAGGAAATTTAAGGCAGCAACTTTGAATGATGATGTGAGATTTACCGTCTTTATCGCTTCCACCGTTCTGTGGCACGCTGGCTGCCAAAACAGGTACCTCCCTGCCCCTGTATCACTGAGCACCGTGCACAGCCCAGTCTGCTCACCCCCAATGCGCCACCCTCCATCCAAGTTTATTTTTAAAGATGTTTCTCTCTGCCCCCTCCTCCGTGTCTGCCTTGTCCTGGTGAGCAGTGAGAGGATGGGGGAGCCACGAACGGGGCTCAGACTGGCGGAGCACTGATTTCTTTTCGAAAAAGCAGAACGTTGGAAACACTCATACAGGCTGGTAGCGACTGTGGAGAGAGGAGTGGAGTTAACGTTTCAAATCAAATCGAAAAAAAGCTAAGCTCTGTTTCACCCTCCACAGACAGTGCCAGTCCTGCTCAGCATGTTCTGACGTTTCATAGAATCCCTACTGTGCAGAAAGAGGCCATTCAGCCCATCAAATCTGCGCCACCCACAATCCCACCCAGTCCGTAACCCATGCATTTAACCTAGCTAGTCCCCCTAACATAAAGTGGCAATTTAGCATGGCCAATCCACCTAACCTACACATCTTTGGACACTCAGGTAACTTAGAACAGCCAATCCACCTAACCTACACATCTTTGGACACTCAGGCAACTTAGAACAGCCAATCCACCTAACCTACACATCTTTGGACACTCAGGTAACTTAGAACAGCCAATCCACCTAACCTACACATCTTTGGACACTCGGGCAACTTAGCACGGCTGATCCGTCTAACGTACACATCTTTGGACACTAAGGAGCAACTTAGCATGGCCAACCCACCTAACCTACACATCTTTGGATACTAAGGGGCAATTTAGCATGGCCAATCCATCTAACCACATCTTTGGACAATAAGGGACAATTTAGCATGACCAATCCACCTAACCCATACACCTTTGGATACTAAGGAGCAACTTAGTATGGCCAATCCACCTAACCTGCACATCTTTGGACAGTGGGAGGAAACCCACACAGACACGGGGAGGACGTGCAGATTCCACACAGGAGGTGACCCAAGCTGGGAATCAAACCCGGGTCCCTGGTTCTGTGAGGCAGCAGTGCTAACCGCTGTGCCAACATGCCTCCCATCTATAGTGCTAACCACCAGAATGGTGGAAGAGTGGTTAGCACTGTTGCCTCTCAGCACCACGGACCAGGGTTCAATTATGGCCTCGGGTCACTGTCTGAGTGGAGTTTGTATGTTCTCCCCGTGTCTGTGTGGGTTTCCTCCCATAGTCCAAAGATGTGCAGGTTAAGTGGAATGGCCATGCTAAATTGTCACCTAGCGTCCATAGATGGTGCAGGTTAGGTGGATTGGCCATGCTAAATTGCCCTTAGTGTCCAAAGATGTGCAGGTTAGGTGGATTGGCCATGCTAAATTGCCCCTTGGTATCCAAAGATGTGCAGGTTAGGTGGATTGGCCATGCTAAATTGCCCCTTAGTGTCCAAAGATGTGCAGGTTAGGTGGATTGGCCATGCTAAATTGTCCCTTAGTGTCCAAAGATGTGTAGGTTAGGTGGATTGGCCATGCTACATTGCCCCTTAGTGTCCAAAGATCTGTAGGTGAGGTAGATTAGCCATGCTAAATTGCCCCTTAGTGTCCAAAGATGTGCAGGTTAGGTGGATTGCCCATGCTAAATTGTCCCTTAGTGCCCAAAGATGTGCAGGTTAGGTGGATTGGCCATGCTAAATTGTCCCTTAGTGTCCAAAGATGTGCAGGTTAGGTGGATTGGCCATGCTAAATTGTCCCTTAGTGCCCAAAGATGTGCAGGTTAGGTGGATTGCCCATGCTAAATTGTCCCTTAGTGTCCAAAGATGTGCAGGTTAGGTGGATTGGCTGTGCTAAATTGTCCCTCAGTGTCCAAAGAGATGCAGGTTAGGTGGATTGGCCATGCTAAATTGCCCCTTAGTGTCCAAAGATCTGTAGGTGAGGTGGATTGGCCATGATAAATTGTCCCTCAGTGTCCAAAGAGATGCAGGTTAAGTGGATTGGCCATGCTAAATTGCCCTTTATGTCTAAAGATGTGCAGGTTTGGTGGGATGGCCATGGTAATTTATGGATAGGGCCTGTGTAAGATGCACTGCCACAGAGTTGGTGTAGACTCGATAACCCAAGTGACCTCTTCTGCACTGTAGCGTTCCTATGATTCAATGAAATCTGCTGTCCTTACCCGGTCTAGCCTGCACGGGACACCAGACTCTCAGCAATGTGGTTGAGGATGAAATGCCCTTTGAAATGGCTGAGCGAGACACTCAGCTGTATTCAACCTCTACAAAAGGGCCAAAAAAAGGAATGAAATGGGACCGCAAATCCGGCATCAATCTCGGCACCGGAAATGACAATGGCAAACTCAGCCCTGCAAAGTCCTCCTTACTAACATCAGGGAATTGTATCAAAATTTGGAGAACTGTCTCACAGACACACAGTGAAGCATCTCACAGAATCGTATCTTCCAGCTTCAAGTTTTTAGGTGTCCAAATCACCAACAACTTGTCCTAGGGTGGCACAGTGGTTAGCACTGCTGCCTCACAGCACCAGGAACCCGGGTTCGATCCCTGGCCTCGGGTCACTGTGTGGAGTTTAGAGTTCTCCCACGTGTCTGAGTGGGTTTCCTCCGGGTGCTCCGGTTTCCTCACCCACTCCAAAGATGTGCAAGTCAGTTAGCTTTGCCATGTTGAATTGCCCCTTAGTATCCAAAGATGTGCAGGTTAGGTGGATTGGCCATGCTGAATTGTCCCTTAGAGTCCAAAGATGTGTGGGTTAGGTGGATTGGCCATGCTAAATTGCCCCTTAGTGTCCAAAGATGTGCAGATCAAGTGGATTCGCTATGCTAAATTGCCCCTTAATGTCCAAAGATCTTTAGGTTAGGTGGAATGGCCATGCTAAATTGCCCCTTAGTGTCCAAAGATGTGCAGATCAAGTGGATTCACTATGCTAAATTGCCCCTTAATGTCCAAAGATCTTTAGGTTAGGTGGAATGGCCATGCTAAATTGCCCCTTAGTGTCCAAAGATGTGCAGATCAAGTGGATTCACTATGCTAAATTGCCCCTTAATGTCCAAAGATCTTTAGGTTAGGTGGAATGGCCATGCTAAATTGCCCCTTAGTGTCCAAAGATGTGCAGGTTAGGTGGAATGGCCGTGCTAAATTGCCCCTTAGTGTCCAAAGATGTGCAGGTTAGGTGGATTGGCCATGCTAAATTGCCCCTTAGTGTCCAAAGATGTGCAGGTTAGGTGGATTGGCAATGCTAAATTGTCCCTTAGTGTCCAAAGATGAGCGGGTTAGGTGGATTGGCCATGCTAAATTGTCCCTTAGTATCCAAAGATGTGCGGGTTAGGTGGATTGGCCATGCTAAATTGCCCCTTAGTGTCCAAAAATGTGCCAGTTAGGTGGATTGGCCATGCTAAATTGTCTCTCAGTGTCCCGGAATCTATCGGTTAGAGGGATTAGCGGGATAAATATGCGGGGTTACGGGGATGAGGCCTGGGTGGGATTGTTATGCATGCAGACGTGATGGGCTGAATGGCCTCCTACACAGTAGGGATTTATGATAACGCCCCAGACACGACCATCACCATTCCTGGATATATCCTGTCTCACCGGCAAGACATTCCCAGGAGAGGTGGCGGCACAGCGCTATACAGTCGGGATGGAGTTTCCCTGGAAATCCTTAACATTTATTCTAGACCGCATGAAGTCTCATGGCACCAAGTCACCGTTTCTCGCTCTCTCGGTCTCTCTGTCCCCCTCTCTCGTTCATGCTCTCCCTCTCTCTTTCCCCAGCCCCCGCACTCCCCCCCGACTCCTCCCCATTCCTTACCCGCACCCTCACCCCCACCCCCTGGGGATGAATCTCAATGTTGAACACCACTTGGAGGAAGCAATGAGGGTAGTGAGAGCACTGAATGGACTCTGAGCAGGATGTCTTCAATGTCCATCACCGAGAGTGGCTAGGTAGCATCTAAACTTACTGAGTCCATAAGGTTACAGAAGGTTAGGGGGCATGGAGTTGGGGGTAGGGTGTTAGCGTGGATAGGGGATTGGCTGTCAAATAGGAGGCAGAGAGTGGGGGTCAATGGGTGCTATTCGGTTTGGCGGTTGGTGACTAGTGGAGTGCCCCAGGGATCGGTGCTGGAGCCTCAGCTATTTGCCATTTATATAGATGATCTGGAGGAGGGAGCCGAGTGTAAGGTGTCGAAATTTGCTGATGACACAAAGATAAGTGGTACAGCAAATTGTACGGAGGGTGTGGAAAGTCTGCAGAGGGATCTAGATAGGCTGAGCAAGTGGGCGAGGACCTGGCAGATGGAATACAATGTTGGCAAGTGTGAGGTTATCCACTTTGGTAGGAATAATAGCAGGAAGGATTACTACTTACAGGGCGAAAAGCTGCAGCATGCTACGGTGCAGAGGGACCTGGGGGTCCTTGTGCATGAGTCGCAAAAACCCAGTCTGCAGGTGCAGCAGGTGGTCAGGAAGGCGAATGGGATGCTGGCCTTTATAGCGAGGGGGATTGAATATAAAAGTAGGGAGGTCTTGCTGCAACTGTACAGGGTACTGGTGAGGCCGCAGCTGGAGTACTGTGTGCGGTTTTGGTCGCCGCACTTACGCAAGGATATTTTGGCCTTGGAGGGAGTGCAGAGGAGGTTCACTAGGCTGATACCGGAGTTGAGGGGGCTGAGCTATGAGGAGAGGCTGAATAGACTGGGCTTGTACTCGTTAGAGTTTTGAAGGATGACGGGAGATCTCATTGAGACATATAAGATGATGAAAGGGATGGATAGGGTAGAGGTGGAGAGGTTCTTCCCGCTCAGAAAGGACAGCAGGACTAGAGGGCACAGCCTCAAGATAAGGGGGTGCAGTTTAGAACAGAGTTGAGGAGGAACTTCTTCACTCAAAGGGTGGTGAATCTCTGGAATTCTCTGCCCGTTGAAGTGGTGGAAGCTACCTCGCTAAATATATTTAAGACGCAGGTACATAGGTTTTTGGTAGGCAAGGGGAGAAAGCGGGAAAGTGGAACTGAGCCACAACAGATCAGCCATGATCTTATTGAATGGCGGGGCAGGCTCGAAGGGCTAGATGGCCGACTCCTGCTCCTATTTCTTATGTTCTTAACGTTCGCGCCACACAAGTGCCATCTCCCACAAGAGGGAGTCCAACTATCAGCTATTGGTATTTAATGGCATTACCATCACAGAATGCGTTGAGGCCAAAGCATTGTCTGATTTGATCTTGGGGGTAAAGGGACATGGGGGAAAAAGGGGGGGAAAATCAGGATATTGAATTCGATGAGCAGCCGTGATCAAAATGAATGGCGGAGCAGGCTCGAAGGGCCAAATGGCCTCCTCCTGCTTCTATGAATCCCCCACTATCAACATGCCGGGGGGTTACCATTGACCAGAAACTGAACTGGACAAGTTATGTACGTTTAATGTTTATTTATTAGCGTCACAAGTAAGGCTTACATTAACACTGCAAAGAAGTTACAGTGAAAGTCCCCGAGTCGCCAAATCCTGGCACCTGTTCGGGTGAGGGAGAATTTAGCACGGCCATGCACCTAACCAGTCTATCTTTCGCTCTGGGGGAGGAAACCGGAGCACCCGGAGGAAACCCACGCAGACACGGGGAGAATGTGCAGCCTCTGCACAGGCAGTGACCCAAACCGGGAATCGAATGCGGGTCCCTGGCACCGTGAGACAGCCGTGCTAACCACTGCGCCACACTCAGTTGACCACTGCGCCACACTCAGTTGACATAAGAGCAGGTCAGAGGCTGGGAATCCTGTGGTGAGTAACTCACCACCTGACTCCCCAAAGCCTGCCCTTCATCGACAAGACACAAGTCAGGAGTGCGATGAAAAAAGATCCCCACTTACCTGGACTTCAACAACACGCAAGAAGTTTGACACCATCCAAGATAAAGCTGCCCACTTTATCGCTATCCTTTCCACAAACATCCACTCCCTCCACCACCGACACACAGTGGCAGCCGTGTCCACCGTCTACAAGAGGCACTGCAGGAACTTAACAAGGTTCCTGAGGCAGCACCTTCCAAACATGCAACCATTAGCATCTAAGACTAAGGAGATTTGGCATGTCAGCTACGACTCTCACCAACTTTTACAGATGCACCATAGAAAGCATTCTTTCTGGGTTGTATCACAGCTTGGTATGGGCTCCTACTCTGCCCAAGTCCACAAGAACATAGAACATAGAACATAGAAGGAACTACAAAAGGTCGTGAATGTAGCCCAGTCCATCACACAAACCAGCCTCCCATCCATTGACTCTGTCTACACTTCCCGCTGCCTTGGGAAAAGCAGCCAGCATAATCAAAGACCCCACGCATCAAGGACCCCATGCACCCCGGACATTCTCTCTTCTGTCAGAAAAAAGATACAAAAGTTTGAGGTCAGGTACAAGAACATCTTCTTCCTTGTTGCCATTAGACTTCTGATTGGACCTACGTCGCAGTAAGTTGATTTTTCTCTACACCCTAGCTATGACTGTAACACTACATTCTGCACTCTCTCCTTTCCTTCTCTATGAACGATATGCTTTATCTGTATAGTGCGCAAGAAACAATACTTTTCACTGTGTCCCCAATACATGTGACAATAATAAATCAAATCAAATCCTTCTTCCCTATGTACTCTATGAATGGTATGCTTTGTCTGTATAGTGCACAAGAAACAAGACTTTTCACTGCATCCCAATACACATGACAATAATAAATCAAATCCTTCTCCCCATGTACTCTATGAACAGTATGCTTTGTCTGTATTGCGTGCAAGAAACAATACTTTTCACGGTATCCCAATACATGTGACAATAATAAATCAAATCAAATCCTTCTCCCCTATGTACTCTATGAATGGTATGCTTTATATAGCATGCAAGAAACAATACTTTTCACAGTATGTTAATACATGTGACAAAAATAAATCAAAACAAATCTCGAAGGGCACCAGATACTTGGGAATATCGCCACCTGGAGGTTCCCCTCCAAGTCACTCACCATCCCAACTTGGAAATATATCGGCCGTTCCTTGACTGTCACTGGGTCAAAATCCTGGATCTTCCCTCCCTCATAGCACTGTGGGGGTACGTACATCCCACGGGACTGCAGCGGGTTCAAGAAGGCGGCTCACCCACCACCTCCCGAGGGGCAGCTGGGGATAGGCAATAACTCTGGCCCAGCCCAGCGAAGCCCACAACCCACAAATAAATTTTTAAAAATTCCCTGGAGTCTAGAGGAATGAGAGCCTACAAAATTCTGAAGGGGTTTGACAGGGTGGGCACTGAGAGATTGTTACCCCCTGGCCAGGGAATCTAGAACATGAGGGGGGCACAGTCTCAGGATAATGTGGGGGTGGGGGGGGTCTGATCACTTTGGATTGAGATGAGGAATCATAGAATTTTACAGACCACTCGGCCCATCAAGTCTGCACCAGCCACAATCTCACCCAGGCTCTGTCCTCATAACCCCATGCATTTAACCTAGCTAGTCCCCCTGACACTAAGGGGCAATTTAGCATGGCCAATCCATCTAACCCGCATATCTTTGGACCTTGGGAGGAAACCGGAGCACCCCGAGGGAACTCACGCAGACACGGGGAGAATGTGCAGACTCCACACAGGCAGTCACCCAAACCGGGAATCGAACCCGGGTCCCTGGCACTGTGAGCCAGCGGTGCTAACTCACTGTACCACTATATCGTACTTCAGTCAGGGTCTTGAATTCTTGACAATCTCAACCCCAAAGGTTGGTGGATGCATCATCACTGAACATTTAAGTCTCAGATTGACAGATTTTTGATTTGATTTGACTTTGATTTGATTTATTATTGTCACATGTATTGGGATACAGTGAAAAGTATTGTTTCTTGTGCGCTATACAGACAAAGCATACCGTTCATAGAGTACACAGGGGAGAAGGATTTGATTTGATTTATTATTGTCACATGTATTGGGATACAGAGAAAAGTATTGTTTCTTGTGCACTATACAGATAGAGCATACCATTCATAGAGTACATAGGGGAGAAGGATTTGATTTGATTTATTATTGTCACATGTATTGGGATACAGTGAAAAGTATTGTTTCTTGCGTGCTATACAGACAAAGCATACCATTCATAGAGAAGGAAAGGAGAGGGTGCAGAATGTAGTGTTACAGTCATAACTCGGGTGCAGAGAAAGATCAAAATTAATGCGAGGTGGGTCCATTCAAAAGTCTGACAGCAGCAGGGAAGAAGCTGTTCTTGAGTCGGTCGGTACGTGACCTCAGACTTTTGTATCTTTTTCCCGATGGAAGAAGGTGGAAGAGAGAACGTCCGGGGTGTGTGGGGGTCCTTGATTATGCTGGTTGCTTTTCCCCGAGGCAGCGGGAAGTGTAGACAGAGTCAGTGGATGGGAGGCTGGTTTGTGTGATGGATTGGGCTACGTTCACGACCTTTTGTAGTTCCTTGTGATCTTGGGCAGAGCAGGAGCCCATACCAAGCTGTGATACAACCAGAAAGAATGTTTTCTATGGGGCATCTGTAAACGTTGGTGAGAGTCGTAGCGGACATGCCAAATTTCCTTAGTCTTCTGAGAAAGTAGAGGTGTTGGTGGGATTTCTTAACTATAGTGTCGGGATGGCGGGTGGTACCAGGACAGGTTGTTGGTGATCTGCACTCCGAAAAACTTGAAGCTCTTGACCCTTTCTACTTCATCCCTGTTGATGTAGACAGGGCGTGTTCTCCTCTACGCTTCCTGAAGTTGATGACAATCTCCTTCGTTTTGTTGACATTGAGGGAGAGATTATTGTCGCTTCACCAGTTCACCTTAATCAAAGAGCATGGAAGAACATGTCTTCCACAGAATGTGGGCATCACTGTTTAGACCAGCATTTATTGCCCATCCCTAATTGCCCCTTGAGAAGGTGGTGGGTGAGCCACCGTCTTCAGCCAGCTGCAGTCCCCGTGTGGTGTAGGTACACCCACAGTGCTGTTAGGGAGGGAGTTCCAGGATTCTGACCCAGTGACAGTGAAGCTGATATATTTCCAAGTCAGGATGATGTGTGACTTGGGGTGGGAGCTAGAGTTGAAGCCCAACATTGTAAGGCAACATGGCAACGCAATGGTTAGCACGCTGCCTCACAGCACCAGGGACCCAGGTTCAATACCAGCCCTAGGTGACTGTCTGAGTTGAGTTTGTACATTCTCCCCTTGTCTGCACAGGTTTCCTCCGGGTGCTCCAGTTTCCTCTCTCAGTCAAAAGATATGAAGGGGAGGTGGATTGGCCATGCTAAATTGTCCCTTAGTGTCCAAAGATGTGCAGGTTAGGTGGATTGGCCATGCTAAATTGCTCTTAGTGTCCAAAGATGTGCGGGTTAGGTTGATTGGCCATGCTAAATTGCCCCTTAGTGTCTGAAGATTGTAGGTTAGGTGGATTGGCCATGCTAAATTGCCCTTTAGTGTCCAAAGGTGTGCAGTTTAGGTGGATTGGCTGTGCTAAATTGCTCTTAGTGTCCAAAGATGTGCAGGTTAGGTGGATTGGCCGTGCTAAATTGCCCCTTAGTGTCTGAAGATTGTAGGTTAGGGGGATTGCCATGCTAAATTGCCCCTTAGTGTCCAAAGATGTGCAGGTTAGGTGGATTGGCCGTGCTAAATTGCTCCTTAGTGTCTGAAGATTGTAGGTTAGGTGGATTGGCCATGCTAAATTGCCCCCTAGTGTCCAAAGATGTGTGGGTTAGGTGGATTGGCCATGCTAAATTGCCCCCTAGTGTCCAAAGATGTGCGGGTTAGGTGGATTGGCCATGCTAAATTGCCCCTTAGTGTCAGGGGGATTAGCAGAGTAAATATGTGGGGTTATGAGGATAGGGCTTGGGTGGGATTGTGGTCGGTGCAGGGTCAGTGAGTTGAGTGCACTGTTGGGATTCCATTAGTCCTGATGGTATTGAATGGGAGAGTAGCCTAGATGGGCTGAATGGTCTGCTCCTCCTGTGTGGAACAGTTTCCCTCTCTCTCTGAACAGAACACGTTCAGCCAAAGGCAGCACCTTTTAGTACATTGTTTTAATCAGAGAAATTGCAAAAAGAAACATGAGATCCAGGACAAAGATGACGTTCTGAGCCCTTGGGTTCTGGCTGTTGCCGGAAATCGCCGAAGTCTCTCGTGGGGGAGAGATCGGCCGCCTCCGGAAACTGCCGAAGTCACCCTCGGGGGTTCGGCTGCCTCCGGAAGCTGCGCGCGCACTGCCTTCAAGCCCTTCCCCCCGCCCTTCTCTCTCTCTCTTTCTGTGGGCGCCGGCAAGATGGAGGTGGGGCAGTGAGCGTCTGGGCTTCTCCCCTGAATCCATCGCCATCCTTCACTCCAGAGCCCCGGATTCGGCCGCCAGCAGTTGGAAACGACGGTCAGCACTCGGCTGGGTAAGATTTCGGTTGAAAAAAGAAACGATGTGATGTCCCAAATCTTTTGATTTGATGTGTGTTGCTTCTCACCCGAGTCCTCAGTCCGTCCTGATCTGCCAGCCTCTCTGCGCCCTTAAAGCTGGGCTTTTAACCCAGTGCCTGTCTTATTTTGCATCTTGATCTGAAACATTTATTCGCCAGCAGGCAGCATCGTTGTTTTTAGATAAGTTTAATGACCCTTTATTTCCCCCCCCATCCCCCCAATTCTGATCATAATGACGTTATGATCACTATTTCCCAGTATCACCAATTGTAGGGGTTTACAGCATGGAAACAGGCCCTTCGGCCCAACTTGTCCATGCCGTGCCCCTCTTTTTTTATGGTGTAGAGTTGGACTGGGGTAAGCACAGTTAGAAGTCTCGCAACACCAAGTTAAAAGTCCCAACAGGTTTATTTGGTAGCACGAGCTTTTGGAGCGCTGCCCCTTCGTTAGTTGAGTGAGGACTTGTGTTGACCAACAGGGCATATACAGACACAACTTGTCCATGCTGCCCCCATTTTCTGTGGTATGGAGTTGCCGGTGTTGGACTGGGGTAAGCACAGTAAGAAGTCTCGCAACACCCGCTTAAAGTCCTAAGCATAAGCTTTTGGAGTACTGCAAATACAGAGGCAATAGTAGAGGCGGATACAATTTTTGTCTTTTAAAAAGCGTTTAGACAGTAAGATGGTATAGAGGGAAAACACAGGCAATTGGGACTAGCTTGGTGGCTTAAGAAAAAAGGGGGCAGCATGGACAAGTTGGGCTGAAGGGCCTGTTTCCATTCTGTAAACCTCTATGACTCCATACTCATCTGACCCATGTAAGAACCAGGGGCAGGACTAGGCCATCTGTCTCTTCCAGCTTGCTCTGCCGTTCAATAAGATCATGGCTGAATGAAAGCAAGTTACTGCAGATGCTGGAATCTGAAACCAAAAGAGAAAATGCTGGAAAATCTCAGCAGGTCTGGCAGCACCTGTGAGGAGAGAGAAGAGCTGACGTTACAAGTCCAGACGACCCTTTGTCCAAGCTCAGGGGAAATCTCATGGCTGATCTTCTCATGGACTCAGCTCCACTTACCCACCCACTCGCTCACCATAACCCTGAATTCCTCTACTGTTCAAAAATCTATCTATCCTTGCCTTAAAAAGATTCAGTGAGGTAGCCTCACTGGGCAGGGAATCCCACAGATTCACAACCCTTTGTGTGAAGAAGATCTTCCTCAACTCAGTCCTAAATCTGCTCCCCCTTATTTTGAAGCCATGCCCCCTAGTTCTAGTTTCACCAGCCAGTGCAAACAACCTCCCTGCGTCTATCTTTGTGATTTATTTTTTTGATGTGTATTAGCATATCGTGAAAAGTGTTGTTTCTTGTGTGCTAGGCGAATTTCACAGTAATTTCATTGCAGTTTTAGTGTAAGCCTTGTGACTAATAAATAAAAAAAAGCTACGCAGACAAACATGCTATTCATAGAGAAGGAAAGGAGAGAGTGTAGAATGTAGTGTTACAGTCATAGCCAGGGTGCAGGGAAAGATCAACTTAATGTGAGGTAGGTCCATTCAAAAGTCTGACGGCAGCAGGGAAGAAGCTGTTCTTGAATTGGTTGGTACGTGACCTCAGACTTTTGTATCTTTATCCCGATGGAAGAAGGTGGAAGAGAGAATGTCCTGGGTGCGTGGGGTCCTTGATTACGCTGACTGCTTTTCCCCGAGGCAGTGGGGAGTGCAGACAGAGTCAGTGGGTGGGAGGATGGTTTGTGTGATGGATTGGGCTACATTCACAACCTTTTGTAGATTCCTTGGGCAGAGCAGGAGCCCATACCAAGCTGTGACACAACCAGAAAGAGTGCTTTCAATGGTGCACCTATAAAAGGCTTAGCTATTCCTTTCACAATCTTATGTGTTTCCATAAGATCCGATTTGCTAGTGCATTCCTTTATTTGCACGCTCTGTCTCTTCCTGTCGCAGACTGGTTATTCTTCCCCACACCACCTCTCTGCACTGTGTTGACCACTCCCCTTTTTTTACTCTGCCTGAGGTTAGATTCCTGCCACCTCCTGTACTCTCTTCTATTCCGTGGTCTGGAAACTTTACTAACCTCCCCTGAGCCCTCGGCTCCTTTTAACTAGTTGCACTCCTACCCTCTCCTTTACCTTTGATTTTGTAATTCTCCATACAACTGAACGCTCCCTCCCCTCCCCATTTAGTTTAAAGCCCTATCTACAGCCTTAGTTATACAATTCAAAGAACAACACAGTGCAGGGAACAGGCCCTTCGGCCCAACAAGTCTGCGCCACCATTTTAACATTGTGAGTGCCCTCTTCTACCTGTGACTTTTGTCTATGCTTATTGGATTCCACAATAAAGGAATTATAACCAGATTGAGAGACGCCTAATTTAGGGACAATTTGTTAATACCAATCAGCTGAAGAGCACATCTTTGGGGGCGTGGGAGGAAACCGGAGCACCCAGAGAAAACCCATGCAAGCACGGGGAGAACGTGCAAACTCCCACAGACACCGGCCCAAATCCATGTATCTGCACAGCAAACAGTGATAGTCACTGAGCTGTCATGTTGCCCAGGACTCTGGTCCCAGCACGGTTCAGATGAAGACCATCCTGTCGGAACAGGTCCCATCTTTCCCAATACTGGTGCCAATGTCCCATGAATTCAGACCCATTCCTCCCACACCAATCTTTGTGCCACACATTTTACCTCCTTAATCTTACTGACCCTGTGCCAATTTGCTCGTGGCTCAGGTAGTAATCCAGGGGACCTTTTTGGTCCTGCTTTCTAATTTGGCTCCTAGCTGTTCATGTTCCCTTAGTAGAAACTCTGTTCCTGTTTCACCTGTGTCGTTGGTAGACCGCGACGACTGGATTTTTACCCTCCCTCTCCAAATCCCTCTGCAGCCCAGATGAGAGATCCTGAACCCGAGCACCAGGCAGGCAACACAACCTTCGGGATTCTCGATCCTGGTCACAGAGAACAGTGTCAATGCCCCTAACTCTACTATCCCCAATTACAACTACATCCGTACCACGGTGCTGTGGTCAGTTTGCTCATCCTCCCTGCGGTCCTCGTTCCCATCCACGCAGGGAGCAAGAATCTCGAACCTGTCGTTGGACAGGTTCAGGGACTTGAGGCCCCTGGAACTCTTACCTCCTGGATCCCTCTACCTGCCTCACCTGCAGCCACACCCTCTCGACCCTGACCACTGGCCGAATTCGAGTTAGTTAGTCTAAGGGGTGTGACTGTCTCCTGAAACACAGCGTCCAGGTGACTCTCCCCCTCCCTGATGTGTCACAGCATCCGAAGCTCAGAATCCAGCTCATCAACCCCTGAGCCAGAGTTCCTCAAGCAACCAACACTGAGTGCAGGCATGCTCGCTGGGAAGTGCAGTGGGGGCCACCAGCTCCCACATCACGCAGGAACAACACATCACCTGACCCTCCGTCCTTATTTTGTTTACTTAGTTTTTACGAACGAAGAACTAAACCTACCCTGCCTCACCCGTTTCCACCTAAGCCCGTTGAGTCAAAGCCCTTCAGCTGTCACTCTGCTACCTGTTCACTACGCTGCCCACTGGATAATGCGGCCTGCTTGTTAAACCTCCCGCGCGCTAAACAAAAAATAAAAAATCCTTCCCAGGTCACCCCGCGGTCGGTCGACTTCCGCTTTTCACTGAAACTAGGGGGGAAAAGTCAGTCTCTTACCCTTTTTACACCAGCCACAAATGGTTCCTCCCTGCCTTGCTCCAGTCGAAGTCTGGGTGTGTTTGATGGGGACAGTGGAGAGGGAGCTTTACTCTGTATCTAACCCCGTGCTGTACCTGTCCTGGGAGTGTTTGATGGGGGGGGACAGTGGAGAGGGAGTTTTACTCTGTATCTAATCCCGTGCTGTACCTGTCCTGGGAGTGTTTGATGGGGGGGACAGTATAGAGGGAGCTTTACTCTGTATCTAACCCCGTGCTGTACCTGTCCTGGGAGTGTTTGATGGGGGGGGACAGTGGAGAGGGAGCTTTACTCTGTATCTAACCCCGTGCTGTACCTGTCCTGGGAGTGTTTGATGGGGACAGTGGAGAGGGAGCTTTACTCTGAATCTAACCTCATGCTTTGCCTGTTCTGGGTGTGTTTGATGGGGAACTGTGTGGAGAGAGCTATCCTCTGCATCTCAAAGAAAGTCAATATCTCTCCTCAAAGATCAGGGAGTCTAAAACTAGAGGGCATAGATTTCAGATAATAAGAAGTAGGAGCAGTAGGAGGCCATATAGCCCTTCGAGCCTGCCCCACCATTCAACAAGATCGTGGCTGCTCTGAAGTGGATCAGTTCCACTTTCCTGCTTTCTCCCCATATCCCTTAATCCCTCTGTCCATCAGAAACCTATCTACCCGTGACTTAAATATATTCAGCGAAGTAGCCTCTGCCACTTCAATGGGCAGAGAATTCCAGAGACTCACCACCCTTTGAGTCACCCCCCGCCGTTTTGAGGCTGCGCCCTCGGGCGAGGGGGGAGAGATACAAAAGTGTCCGGAGGGGGACTTTTTTCACACTCGGGGTGGTGAGTGTCTGGAACAAGCAGGCAGAGGTAGAAGTAAGAGGAGGATATTATTTTGTCTTTTAAAAAGCATTTAGACAGTTACATGGTTAAAATTAGTATAGAGAGTTAGGGCCAAATGTGAGCGATGAGGACTAGCTTCAGGGTTTGAAAAAAAAAGGTGGCGTGGACACGTTGGGCCGAAGGGCCTGTTCCCATGCCGTAAACCGAGCTGACTCTATCCTATCCTCTGCCCGCCATAGTAATGTACGGTAGGGATTGTGAAAGGGGCGACTGTTCTTTATCTCATCATTTTTTGTGTGGTTTATTGCAGGTTGGAATCTGGAACAGATGTGAGAATCAACAGACATGCTGACACGATTGCAATGTCACAGGTACAGTTCTGTCCATGTCATCTCTGTGGCTGAGCCCACCGCCATGGTAATACTCTTATCCCATGAGTATTTTGTACCGCCGAGTGCTGGCTGAGAGGAACAGAGTCCAGTCAAGGAAGCCGCCAGTGTCTGACCCGTGACACGGCTGTGCCGAATGTAACTGGGACAAGTTCTGACTTTCTACACGTAATATGGAGGTCGCTGTATCTAACCCTTTGCTGTACCTGTCCTGGGAGTGTTTGATGGGAACAGAATAGAGGGAGTTTTACTCTGTATCTAACCCTGAGAAGTAACGTCGCCTTCGTCTGGAAGCCCTTTTGCCTCTAACCCTCGTACGTAACCTACCTGAATTCGTATCACGTTATTTACTGATGATTACAAATGGAGAAAATCCAATACTCTTAAGCCATCATCACTTGGCCCTCGCACACAACCTGTCTCCTGGCACCTTGCCCCGTTCAATTCATCCTGATCCCTCTCTGTTTTCTTCAACTACACAAAAACTTGATATTTTAGCATCAAGTAAAAGACCAATGTGCTCATTCTGCCTCTATTTGATGTCACATGCTGCATCTCGCCTCTGCCCACCATAGTAGTGTACGTTAGGGATTGTGAAAGGGGTGACTTTTTGTCATCTCATCACTTTTTGTGTGTTTTATTGCAGGTTGGAATCTGGAACAGATGTGAGAAACAACACACATACTGACAGGCTCGCAATGTCACAGGTATGGTCCTGGCCACATGATGGGTCTGTGGCTGAGCCCACCGCCATGGTACGTGCTCTTATCCCATGAGTAGTTTGTACCGCCGAGTGCTGGCTGAGAGGAACAGAGTCCAGTCAAGGAAGCTCTCGGTGTCTGACCCGTGACACGGCTGTGCCGAATGTAACTGGGACAAGTTCTGACTTTCTAAACGTAATGTGGAGGCTTCTGTATCTAACCCCTGCGCTGTACCTCTCCTGGGAGTGTTTGGGAACAGTGTAGAGGGAGCTTTACTCTGTATCTAACCCTGTGCTGTACCTGTCCTGTGAATGTTTGATGGGGGGGTTTGTGTAGAGGGAGCTTTACTCTGTATCTAGCCCCGTGCTGTAGTTGTCCTGCGTATGTTTGATGGGGACAGTGGAACGGGAGCTTTACTCTGAATCTAACCAAACGCTGTGCCTACTCTGGATGTGTTTGGGGGAACTGTGTGTAGAGAGTTATCCTCTGTATCTAAAAGAATGTCAGTACCTTTTCCCAAATGTCAGGGAGTCTAAAACTAGAGGGCATAGGTTTAAGCTGAGAGCAGAAAGATACAAAAGTTTGCAGAGGGGCACTTTTTTCACACAGGGTGGTGAGTGTCTGGAACAAGCAGCCAGAGGTAGAAGTAGAGGCAGGTACAAGTTTGTCTTGTGAAAAGCATTTAGACAGTTACATGGTTAAAATGGATCTAGAGAATCTGTCTAACCCCGTGCTGTACCTGTCCTGGGAGGGTTTGATGGGGGGACAGTGTAGAGGGAGCATTACTCTGTTTCTCACCCTGAGAAACAATGTCTCCTTCATCTGGACACCCTTTTGCCTCTTACCCTTGTAGGTAACCTACCTGAATTCGTATCATATTATTTACTGATGATTACAAATGGAAAAAAATCTAATACTCTTAACCCTTCGTCACTTGGCCCTCGCATACAACCTGTCTCTTGGCACCTTGCCCCGTTCAATTCATCCTGATCCCCCTCTGTTTTCTTCAACTACACAAAAACTTAACAAGGAATGTATTCGTTTTAGCATCAAGTAAAAGACAAATGTGTTCATTCTGCCTCTATTTGATGTCACACGCTGCATCTCGCCTCTGCCCACCGTAGTAATGTACGTTAGGGATTGTGAAAGGGGTGACTTCCTCATCATCTCTTCATTTTTTGTGTGGTTTATTGCAGGTTGGAATCTGGAACAGATGTGAGAATCAACAGACATGCTGACATGATTGCAATGTCACAGGTACAATTCTGTCCATGTGATTTCTGTCGCTGAGCCCACCACCATGGTAATACTCTTATCCCATGAGTAGTTTGTACCGCCGAGTGCTGGCTGAGAGGAACAGAGTCCAGTCAAGGAAGCCGCCAGTGTCTGACCCGTGACACGGCTGTGCCGAATGTAACTGGAACAAGTTCTGACTTTCTAAACATAATTTGGAGGCTTCTGTATCTAACCCTGCGCTATACCTGTCCTGGGAGTGTTTGGGAACAGCGTGGAGGGAACCTTGCTCTGTATCTAACCCCGTGCTGTACCTGTCCTGGGAGTGTTTGATGGGGGACAGTAGAGGGAGCTTTACTCTGTATCTAACCCCGTGCTGTACTTGACCTGGATGTGTTTGATGGGGACAGTGTAGAGGGAGCTTTACTCTATACCTGAAAGAAAGTCAATATCTTTCTCAAAGGCCAGGGAGTCTAAAACTGGAGTGGACAGGTTTAAGGTGAGAGGAGAGAGATATGCAAGTGTCCAGAGGGGAACATTTTTCACACATGGTGTGGTGAGTGTCTGGGACAAGCGGCCAGATGTGGGAGTAGAGGCAGGAACAATTTTCTGCCTTTTAAAATGCATTTAGACAGTTGCATGGTTAAGATGGGTATTGAGAGGTATTTGTCAAACATGGGCAATTGGGGCTAGCTTAGGGGTTTTCAAAAAGGGTGGAGTGGACCAGTTGGGCTGAAGGGCTTGTTTCCATGATGTAAATCTCTCTGACCTGATCCTCCCCTCTGCCCACCATAGCAATGTACGTTGGGGATTGTGAAAGGGGTGACGTGTCCTCTTTATCTCATCATTTTTTTAATGTGGTTTATTACAGGTTGGAATCTGGAACAGATGAGAGCCAACACACATGCTGACAGGATCGCAGTGTCACAGGTATGGTCCTGGCCGCGTGATGGGTCTGTGGCTGAGCCCACCGCCATGGTATGTGCTCTTATCCCATGAGTAGTTTGTACCGCCGAGTGCTGGCTGAGAGGAACAGAGTCCAGTCAAGGAAGCCGCCAGTGTCTGACCTGTGACACGGCTGTGCCGAATGTAACTGGGACAAGTTCTGACTTTCTAAACATAATTTGGAGGCTTCTGTGTCTAACCCTGCGCCATAACTGTCCTGGGAGTGTTTGGGAACAGTGTCAAGGGAGCTTTACTCTGTATCTAATCCTGTGCTGTACCTGTCCTGGGAGTGTTTGATATGGGGACAGTGTAGAGGGAGGTTTACTCTGTATCTAACCCTGTGCTGTACCTGTCCTGGGAGTGTTTGATGGGGGGGACAGTGTAGAGGGAGCTTTACTCTGTATCTAGTCCCGTGCTGTCCCTGTCCTGGGAGTGTTTGATCTGGGGACAGTGGAACGGGAGCTTTACTCTGAATCTAACCAAACGCTGTGCCTTCTCTGGATGTGTTTGGGGGAACTGTGTGCAGAGAGTTATCCCCTGTATCTAAAAGAATGTCAGTACCTTTTCCCAAATGTCAGGGAGTCTAAAACTACAGGGCATAGGTTGACGGTGAGAGCAGAGAGATACAAAAGTTTGCAGAGGGGCACTTTTTTCACAGAGGGTGGTGAGTGTCTGGAACAAGCAGCCAGAGGTAGAAGTAGAGGCAGGTACAAGTTTGTCTTGTGAGAAGCATTTAGACAGTTACATGGTTAAAATGGATCTAGAGAATCTGCCTACCCGGTGCTGTACCTGTCTTGGGATTGTTTGATGGGGGGACAGTGTAGAGGGAGCTTTACTCTGTATCTAACCCCGTGCTGTACCTGTCCTGGGAGGGTTTGATGGGGGGGCAGTGTAGAGGGAGCTTTACTCTGTATCTAACCCCGTGCTATACCTGTCCTGGGAGTGTTTGATGGGGGGGCAGTGTAGAGGGGGCTTTACTCTGTTTCTCACCCTGAGAAACAATGTCTCCTTCATCTGGACACCCTTTTGCCTCTAACCCTTGTAGGTAACCTACCTGAATTCGTATCACATTATTTACTGATGTTTACAAATGGAGAAAATCTAATACTCTTCAGCCATCATCACTTGGCCCTCGCACACAACCTGTCTCCTGGCATCTTGCCCTGTTCAATTCATCCTGATCCCCCTCTGTTTTCTTCAACATAACAAGAACTTAAGAAATAGGAGCAGGAATAGGCCATCTGGCCCCTCGAGCCTGCCCCGCCATTCAATAAGATCATGGCTGATCTGTTGTGGCTCAGCTCCACATTCCCACCCTCTCCCCATAACCCTTAATCCCCTCTCTTATCAAAAACCCATCAACCCGTGTCTTAAAAACATTTAGCGACTTAGCCTCCACCACTTCAACGGGTAGAGAATTCCAGAGATTCCCCACCCTTTGAGTGAAGAAGTTCCTCCTCAACTCCGTTCTAAACTGCCCCCCCTTTATTTTGAGGCTGTGCCCCCTAGTCCTACTGTCCTTTCTGAGTGGGAAGAGTCTCTCCACCTCTATCCTATCCATCCCATTCATCATCTTATACGTCTCAATGAGATCTCCCCTCATTCTTCTAAACTCTAACGAGTACAAGCCTAGTTTATTCAGCCTCTCATAGCTCAACCCCCTCAACTCCGGTATCAGCCTAGTAAACCTCCTCTGCACTCTCTCCAAGGCCAAACTACACAAAAACTTAACAAGGAATGTATTCATTTTAGCATCAAGTAAAAGACCAATGTGTTCATTCTGCCTCTATTTGATGTCACACACTGTATCTCCCCTCTGCCCACCATAGTAATGTACGTTAGGGATTGATTGTGAAAGGGGTGACTTTTCCTCGTCATCTCCATTTTCTGTGTGGTTTATTGCAGGTTGGAATCTGGAACAGATGTGAGAATCAACAGACATGCTGACATGATTGCAATGTCACAGGTACAATTCTGTCCATGTCATCTCTGTGGCTGAGCCCACCACCATGGTAATACTCTTATCCCATGAGTATTTTGTACCGCCGAGTGCTGGCTGAGAGGAACAGAGTCCAGTCAAGGAAGCCGCCAGTGTCTGACCTGTGACACGGCTGTGCCGAATGTAACTGGAACAAGTTCTGACTTTCTAAACATAATTTAGAGGCTTCTGTGTCTAACCCTGCGCTAAACCTGTCCTGGGAGTGTTTGGGAACAGTGTCAAGGGAGCTTTACTCTGTATCTAATCCTGTGCTGTACCTGTCCTGGGAATGTTTGATGGGGGACAGTGTAGGGGGAGCTTTACTCTGTATTTAACCCTGTGCTGTACCTGTCCTGGATGTGTTTGATGGGGACAGTGTAGAGGGAGATTTACTCTGTATCTGAAAGAAAGTCAATATCTTTCTCAAAGGTCAGGGAGTCTAAAACTGGAGTGGACAGGTTTAAGGTGAGAGGAGAGAGCTACACAAGCATCCAGAGGGGCACCTTTTGTCACACACGGGGTGGTGAGTGTCTTGGGACAAGCAGCCAGATGTGGAAATAGAGGCAGGAACAATTTTGCCTTTTAAAATGCGTTTAGACAGTTGCATGGTTCAGATGGGTATCGAGAGGTATTCACCAAACATGGGCAATTGGGGCTAGCTTAGGGGTTTTCAAAAAGGGTGGAGTGGACCAGTTGGGCCTAAGGGCTTGTTTCCATGATGTAAATCTCTCTGACCTGATCCTCCCCTCTGCCCACCATAGCAATGTACGTTGGGGATTGTGAAAGGGGTGACGTGTCCTCTTTATCTCGTCATTTTTTTAATGTGGTTTATTACAGGTTGGAATCTGGAACAGATGAGAGCCAACACACATGCTGACAGGATGGCAATGTCACAGGTATGGTCCAGGCCGCGTGATGGGTCTGTGGCTGAGCCCACCGCCATGGTACGTGCTCTTATCCCATGAGTAGTTTGTACCGCCGAGTGCTGGCTGAGAGGAACAGAGTCCAGTCAAGGAAGCCGCCAGTGTCTGACCCGTGACACGGCTGTGCCGAATGTAACTGGGACAAGTTCTGACTTTCTAAACATAATTTGGAGGCTTCTGTATCTAACCTTGCACTATACCTGTCCTGGGAGTGTTTGATAGGGAACAGTGTAGAGGGAGCTTTACTCTGTATCTCATCCTGTGCTGTACCTCTCCTGGGAGTGTTTGATATGGGGACAGTGTAGAGGGAGCTTTAGTCTGTATCTAATCCTGTGCTGTACCTCTCCTGGGAGTGTTTGATGGGGGGACAGTGTAGAGGGAGCTTTACTCTGTTTCTCACCCTGAGAAACAATGTCTCCTTCGTCTGGACACCCTTTTGCCTCTTACCCTTGTAGGTAACCTACCTGAATTCGTATCACATTATTCACTGATTACAAATGGAGAAAATCTAATACTCTTAAGCCATCATCACTTGGCCCTCGCACACAACCTGTCTCCTGGCACCTTGCCCCGTTCAATTCATCCTGATCCCTCTGTTTTCTTCAAGTACACAAAAACTTATCAAGGAATGTATTCATTTTAGTATCAAGTAAAAGGCAAATGTGTTCATTCTGCCTCTATTTGATGTCACACACTGCATCTCGCCTCTGCCCACCATAGTAATGTACGTTAGGGATTGATTGTGAAAGGGGTGACTTTTCCTTGTCATCTCTTCATTTTTTGTGTGGTTTATTGCAGGTTGGAATCTGGAACAGATGTGAGAATCAACAGACATGCTGACACGATTGCAATGTCACAGGTACAATTCTGTCCATGTCATCTCTGTCGCTGAGCCCACCACCATGGTAATACTCTTATCCCATGAGTACTTTGTACCGCCGAGTGTTGGCTGAGAGGAACAGAGTCCAGTCAAGGAAGCCGCCAGTGTCTGACCTGTGACACGGCTGTGCCGAATGTAACTGGGACAAGTTCTGACTTTCTAAACGTAATTTGGAGGCTTCTGTGTCTAACCCCGTACTGTACATGTCCTGGGAGTGTTTGATGGGGGGACAGTGTAGAGGGAGCTTTACTGTGTATCTAACCCTGTGCTGTACCTGTCCTGGGAGTGTTTGATATGGGGACAGTGTAGAGGGAGCTTTAGTCTGTATCTAACCCCGTGCTGTCCCTGTCCTGGGAGTGTTTGATGGGGGGGGGACAGTGTAGAAGGAGGTTTGCTTTGTATCTAACCCCGTGCTGTACCTGTCCTGTGAATGTTCAATGGGGGGGACAGTGTAGAGGGAGCTTTACTCTGTATCTAACCCCGTGCTGGACTTGTCCTGTGTGTGTTTGATGAGGACAGTGGAACGGGAGCTTTACTCTGAATCTAACCAAACGCTGTGCCTACTCTGGATGTGTTTGGGGGAACTGTGTGTAGCGAGTTATCCTCTATCTAAAAGTATGTCAGTACCTTTTCCCAAATGTCAGGGAGTCTAAAACTAGAGGGCATAGGCTTAAGGTGAGAACAGAGAGATACAAAAGTTTGCAGAGGGGCACTTTTTTCACACAGGGTGGTGAGTGTCTGGAACAAGCAGCCAGAGGTAGAAGTAGAGGCAGGTACAAGTTTGTCTTGTGAGAAGCATTTAGACAGTTACATGGTTAAAATGGATCTAGAGAATCTGTCTAACCCTGTGCTGCACCTGTTCTGGGAGTGTTTGATGGGGGGACAGTGTAGAGGGAGCTTTACTCTGTTTCTCACCCTGAGAAACAATGTCTCCTTCGTCTGGACACCATTTTGCCTCTAACCCTTGTAGGTAACCTACCTGAATTCGTATCATGTTATTTACTGATGTTTACAAATGGAGAAAAACTAATACTCTTAAGCCATCATCACTTGGCCCTCGCACACAACCTGTCTCCTGACACCTTGCCCCGTTCAATTCATCCTGATCCCTCTGTTTTCTTCAAGTACACAAAAACTTAACAAGGAATGTATTCATTTTAGCATCAAGTAAAAGACAAATGTGTTCATTCTGCCTCTATTTGATGTCACATACTGCATCTCACCTCTGCCCACCATAGTAATGTACGTTAGGGATTGATTGTGAAAGGGGTGACTTTTCCTCATCATCTCTTCATTTTTTGTGTGGTTTATTGCAGGTTGGAATCTGGAACAGATGTGAGAATCAACAGACATGCTGACATGATTGCAATGTCACAGGTACAATTCTGTCCATGTCATCTCTGTGGCTGAGCCCACCACCATGGTAATACTCTTATCCCATGAGTATTTTGTACCGCCGAGTGCTGGCTGAGAGGAACAGAGTCCAGTCAAGGAAGCCGCCAGTGTCTGACCCGTGACACGGCTGTGCCGAATGTAACTGGGACAAGTTCTGACTTTCTAAACATAATTTGGAGGCTTCTGTGTCTAACCCTGTGCTATACCTTCCCTGGGAGTGTTTGGGAACAGTGTCAAGGGAGCTTTACTCTGTATCTAATCCTGTGCTGTACCTGTCCTGGGAGTGTTTGATGGGGACAGTGTAGAGGGAGCTTTACTCTGTATCTAACCCTGTGTTGTACCTGTCCTGGGAGTGTTTGATGGGGACAGTGTAGAGGGAGCTTTACTCTGTATCTGAAAGAAAGTCAATATCTTTCTCAAAGGTCAGGGAGTCTAAAACTGGAGTGGACAGGTTTAAGGTGAGAGGAGACAGCTACACAAACATCCAGAGGGGCACCTTTTGTCACACACGGGGTGGTGAGTGTCTTGGGACAAGCAACCAGATGTGGAAGTAGAGGCAGGAACAATTTTGCCTTTTAAAATGCGTTTAGACAGTTGCATGGTTCAGATGGGTATCGAGAGGTATTCACCAAACATGGGCAATTGGGGCTAGCTTAGGGGTTTTCAAAAAGGGTGGAGTGGACCAGTTGGGCCGAAGGGCTTGTTTCCATGATGTAAATCTCTCTGACCTGATCCTCCCCTCTGCCCACCATAGCAATGTATGTTGGGGATTGTGAAAGGGGTGACGTGTCCTCTTTATCTCGTCATTTTTTTAATGTGGTTTATTACAGGTTGGAATCTGGAACAGATGAGAGCCAACACACATGCTGACAGGATGGCAATGTCACAGGTATGGTCCAGGCCGCGTGATGGGTCTGTGGCTGAGCCCACCGCCATGGTACGTGCTCTTATCCCATGAGTAGTTTGTACCGCCGAGTGCTGGCTGAGAGGAACAGAGTCCAGTCAAGGAAGCCGCCAGTGTCTGATCTGTGACACGGCTGTGCCGAATGTAACTGGGACAAGTTCTGACTTTCTAAACGTAATTTGGAGGCTTCTGTGTCTAACCCCGTACTGTACATGTCCTGGGAGTGTTTGATGGGGGGACAGTGTAGAGGGAGCTTTAGTCTGTATCTAACCCTGTGCTGTACCTGTCCTGGGAGTGTTTGATATGGGGACAGTGTAGAGGGAGCTTTAGTCTGTATCTAACCCTGTGCTGTACCTGTCCTGGGAGTGTTTGATGGGAGGGGACTGTGTAGAAGGAGGTTTGCTCTGTATCTAATCCTGTGCTGTAGTTGTCCTGGAGGTGTTTGATTGGGGGACAGTGTAGAAGGAGGTTTGTTTTGTATCTAACCCCGTGCTGGACCTGTCCTGTGTGTGTTTGATGGGGACAGTGGAACGGGAGCTTTACTCTGAATCTAACCAAACGCTGTGCCTACTCTGGATGTGTTTGGGGGAACTGTGTGTAGAGAGTTATCCTCTATCTAAAAGAATGTCAGTACCTTTTCCCAAATGTCAGGGAGTCTAAAACTAGAGGGCATAGGCTTAAGGTGAGAACAGAGAGATACAAAAGTTTGCAGAGGGGCACTTTTTTCACACAGGGTGGTGAGTGTCTGGAACAAGCAGCCAGAGGTAGAAGTAGAGGCAGGTACAAGTTTGTCTTGTGAAAAGCATTTAGACAGTTACATGGTTAAAATGGGTCTAGAGAATCTGTCTAACCCTGTGCTGTACCTGTCCTGGGAGTGTTTGATGGGGGGACAGTGTAGCGGGAGCTTTACTCTGTATCTAACCCCATGCTGTACCTGTCCTGGGAGTGTTTGATGGGGGGACAGTGTAGCGGGAGCTTTACTCTGTTTCTCACCCTGAGAAACAATGTCTCCTTCGTCTGGACACCCTTTTGCCTCTAACCCTTGTAGGTAACCTACCTGAATTCGTATCACATTATTTACTGATGTTTACAAACGGAGAAAATCTAATACTCTTAAGCCATCATCACTTGGCCCTCGCACACAACCTGTCTCCTGACACCTTGCCCCGATCAATTCATCCTGATCCCTCTGTTATCTTCAAGTACACAAAAACTTATCAAGGAATGTATTCATTTTAGTATCAAGTAAAAGACAAATGTGTTCATTCTGCCTCTGTTTGATGTCACATACTGCATCTCGCCTCTGCCCACCATAGTAATGTATGTTAGGGATTGTGAAAGGGGTGACTTTTCCTTGTCATCTCTTCATTTTTTGTGTGGTTATTGCAGGTTGGAATCTCGAACAGATGAGAATCAACAGACATGCTGACACGATTGCAATGTCACAGGTACAATTCTGTCCATGTCATCTCTGTGGCTGAACCCACCACCATGGTAATACTCTTATCCCATGAGTATTTTGTACCGCCGAGTGCTGGCTGAGAGGAACAGAGTCCAGTCAAGGAAGCCGCCAGTGTCTGACCCGTGACACGGCTGTGCCGAATGTAACTGGGACAAGTTCTGACTTTCTAAACATAATTTGGAGGCTTCTGTGTCTAACCCTGTGCTATACCTTCCCTGGGAGTGTTTGGGAACAGTGTCAAGGGAGCTTTACTCTGTATCTAATCCTGTGCTGTACCTGTCCTGGGAATGTTTGATGGGGACAGTGTAGAGGGAGCTTTACTCTGTATCTAACCCTGTGTTGTACCTGTCCTGGATGTGTTTGATGGGGACAGTGTAGAGGGAGATTTACTCTGTATCTGAAAGAAAGTCAATATCTTTCTCAAAGGTCAGGGAGTCTAAAACTTGAGTGGACAGGTTTAAAGTGAGAGGAGAGAGCTACACAAGCATCCAGAGGGGCACCTTTTGTCACACACGGGGTGGTGAGTGTCTTGGGACAAGCAGCCAGATGTGGAAATAGAGGCAGGAACAATTTTGCCTTTTAAAATGCGTTTAGACAGTTGCATGGTTCAGGTGGGTATCGAGAGGTATTCACCAAACATGGGCAATTGGGGCTAGCTTAGGGGTTTTCAAAAAGGGTGGAGTGGACCAGTTGGGCTGAAGGGCTTGTTTCCATGATGTAAATCTCTCTGACCTGATCCTCCCCTCTGCCCACCATAGCAATGTACGTTGGGGATTGTGAAAGGGGTGACGTGTCCTCTTTATCTCGTCATTTTTTAATGTGGTTTATTACAGGTTGGAATCTGGAACAGATGAGAGCCAACACACATGCTGACAGGATGGCAATGTCACAGGTATGGTCCTGGCCGCGTGATGGGTCTGTGGCTGAGCCCACCGCCATGGTACGTGCTCTTATCCCATGAGTATTTTGTACCGCCGAGTGCTGGCTGAGAGGAACAGAGTCCAGTCAAGGAAGCCGCCAGTGTCTGACCCGTGACACGGCTGTGCCGAATGTAACTGGGACAAGTTCTGACTTTCTAAACATAATTTGGAGGCTTCTGTATCTCACCCTGTGCTGTACCTGTCCTGGGAGTGTTTGATAGGGAACAGTGTAGAGGGAGCTTTACTCTGTATCTAACCCTGTGCTGTACCTGTCCTGGGAGTGTTTGATATGGGGACAGTGTAGAGGGAGCTTTACTCTGTTTCTCAGGGTGAGAAACAGTGTCTCCTTCGTCTGGACACCCTTTTGCCTCTAACCCTCGTACGTAACCTACCTGAATTCGTATCACGTTATTTACTGATGTTTACAAATGGAGAAAATCTAATACTCTTAAGCCATCATCACTTGGCCCTCGCACACAACCTGTCTCCTGACACCTTGCCCCGTTCAATTCATCCTGATCCCTCTGTTTTCTTCAAGTACACAAAAACTTATCAAGGAATGTATTCATTTTAGCATCAAGTAAAAGGCAAATGTGTTCATTCTGCCTCTATTTGATCTCACATACTGCATCTCCCCTCTGCCCACCATAGTAATCTATGTTAGGGATTGTGAAAGGGGTGACTTTTCCTCGTCATCTCTTCATTTTTTGTGTGGTTTATTGCAGGTTGGAATCTGGAACAGATGTGAGAATCAACAGACATGCTGACACGATTGCAATGTCACAGGTACAATTCTGTCCATGTCATCTCTGTGGCTGAGCCCACCACCATGGTAATACTCTTATCCCATGAGTATTTTGTACCGCCGAGTGCTGGCTGAGAGGAACAGAGTCCAGTCAAGGAAGCCGCCAGTGTCTGACCCGTGACACGGCTGTGCCGAATGTAACTGGAACAAGTTCTGACTTTCTAAACATAATTTGGAGGCTTCTGTATCTAACCCTGCGCTAAACCTGTCCTAGGAGTGTTTGGGAACAGTGTCAAGGGAGCTTTACTCTGTATCTAACCCTGTGCTGTACCTGTCCTGGGAGTGTTTGATGGGGGGACAGTGTAGAGGGAGATTTACTCTGTATCTAACCCCGTGCTGTACCTGTCCTGGGAGTGTTTGATGGGGGAACAGTGTAGAAGGAGCTTTGCTCTGTATTTAACCCCGTGCTGTATCTGTCCTGGGAGTGTTTGATTGGGGACAGTGTAGAGGGAGCTTTACTCTGTATCTAACCCTGTGCTGTACCTGTCCTGGGAGTGTTTGATGGGGGAGACAGTGTAGAGGGAGCTTTACTCTGTACCTAACTCCATGCTGAACCTGTCCTGTGAGTGTTTGATGGGGGTAGTGTAGAGAGTGTTTTACTCTGTTTCTCAGGGTTAGATACAATGTCTCCTAGGTCTGCAAGCCCTTTTGCCTCTAACCCTTGAATGTAACCTATCTGAATTTGTATTGTATTTCCTGATGTTTGCAAATGGAGAAAATCTACTACTCTTAACCCTTTGTCACTTGGCCATCGCGTACAAGCTGTCTCCTGGCACCTTGCCCTGTTCAATTCATCCTGATCCCTCTGTTTTCTTCAAGTGCACAAAAACTTGACAAGGAAAGTGTTCATTTTAGCATCAAGTAAAAGGCCAATGTGTTCATTCTGCCTCTATTTGATGTCACATACTGCATCTCGCCTCTGCCCACCGTAGTAATGTACGTTAGGGATAGTGAAAGGGGTGACTTTTCCTTGTCATCTCCATTTTTTTGTGTGGTTTATTGCAGGTTGGAATCTGGAACAGATGTGAGAATCAACAGACATGCTGACATGATTGCAGTGTCACAGGTACAATTCTGTCCATGTCATCTCTGTGACTGAGCCCACCGCCATGGTACGTGCTCTTATCCCATGAGTAGTTTGTACCGCCGAGTGTTGGCTGAGAGGAACAGAGTCCAGTCAAGGAAGCCGCCAGTGTCTGACCCGTGACACGGCTGTGCCGAATGTAACTGGGACAAGTTCTGACTTTCTAAACATAATTTGGGGGCTTCTGTATCTAACCCCATGCTGTACCTGTCCTGAGTGTGTTTGGGAACAGTGTAGAGGGAGCTTCACTCTGTATCTGAGCCCGTGCTGTACCTGTCCTAGGAGCGTTTGATGAGGGACAGTGCACAGGAAGCTTTGTATCGAACCCCATGTGTTTTAATTGAGTGCTCACCTCTTAACGTGACTGTGGTTGCTGACTGCGGCATTGGCTGTCAGTACTGTGGGTCTCCTGATGTTCTGAATGGACCTGTATAAATCCAAGTTTTGTTGTGCCCTGCTCTCACAGAAAGCCTTCCCTGACTGGTTGTGGCGTAGCATCTGCACTTCTGGTGGTGGCCTGTGGATGAACTCTGCCTCCCTGGATCGGACGTGGAATCTGTACGTTGTGGCTTCTCCCAGCTTGGTCCGATTTTTAATTAAAATGTGATTGAACCAGGAGTTGTGTGTGTCTTCACTGCAGTATTCCTCCCAGCCTTGAGTGTCTTGAGTATTTTCTGGCTCTTGTGCTCACTCTCTTGCACGCTTTTTACTTCCAGCAGTGGTCACCCTGTTCAGGGGGAAACATGTAATATTAGACAGTAACAATACTCTGAGGTTACAGGTTCCAATCTCCTCGTAGCAATAAATGAAGTAAAGGAAATCTGCCAGCTTTGCCTGGCCTGCCCTAACCTGTGTGTGAATTGGCCGTGCGGTTGTGTTAACTGCCCATCTGCAGCGACCTCACAAGGGCACTCAGTTCAAGCACAGGGAAGGATCTCTGGCCTGGCTGGTAACACCTACGCACCGTGGTAAAACCGGCCCGGGTTTCTCAAAGATGCGGAGCGGCTGTATCCCATCGTTGAAGGGTCAAGTCACAAGAGGACGTGGGTTCCAGGTGAGCAGGGTACCGAGCCATTGTGCCACCCTTGCCAATGGTCTGGTTGTTTCCTGCTCAAAAGTCACCATTTGTTCGGGGGGACCGTTGCTACTCTGGGATCTTGCTGTGTCTGGACTGCTGCCATCACCACCTGCTGGAATCCAGGGCACCAACCAAGAACTAGGCACAACCCAAGGTTCAGAATAAAACTCAAATCATATTTGAAACGTTTCCCCCCACCCCCGCGCTTTCACAGAGCTAGCGATTGATGGATCGAGCTAGCTAGTGAGGTTTAGGAGGGATACGAGGAGGAACTTTTCTTACCCAGAGGGTGGTGACGGTCTGTGTAGCGCTAACTGGAAGGGCGGTGGTGATGGGTTGCCTCACATCCTTTTGAAAAGGGGACCCAGATTCGATTTCTGTTCTTTCGGTCAGTGTCTGTGTTGGAGTTTTGCACATTCTTCCCCCTTGTTAGCGCGAGAATCCTCCAAGTTTCCCGCGGATGTGCAGGTTAGGTGGATTGGCCATATTAAATTGCCCCTTTTGTGCCCAAAGTGTGTATATTGTGGGGGGGGGGGTGGGTAGGCTTGGGTAAGATGCCCCTAGTTTTCAGGTGTGGCGGACCAAGTAACCTCTTCTGCACTGTAGGGATTCTGTGATGATACCAAGTACCTTGGTGAGCACTTGGGACATCACAGACATTCAGGGTTCTGGCCCGACTACTGGTAAATGGGATCAGGTGGGAGTTTGCGTGCTTTTAAGAACATAAGAAATAGGAGCAGGAGTAGGCCATCTAGCCCTTCGAGCCTGCCCCGCCATTCAATAAGATCATGGCTGATCTGTTGTGGCTCAGTTCCACTTTCCTGCCCTCTCCCCATAACCCTTAATCCCCTCTCTTATCAAGAACCCATCAACCCGCTTCTTAAAAATATTTAGCGAGGCAGCCTCCACCACTTCAACGGGCAGAGAATTCCAGAGATTCACCACCCTTTGAGTGAAGAAGTTCCTCCTCAACTCCGTTCTAAACCGCCTCCCCTTTATCTTGAGGCTGTGCCCCCTAGTCCTACTGTCTTTTTTGAGCGGGAAGAGTCTCTCCACCTCTATCCTATCCATCCCATTCATCATCTTATACGTCTCAATGAGATCTCCCCTCATTCTTCTAAACTCTAACGAGTACAAGCCTAGTTTATTCAGCCTCTCCTCATAGCTCAATCCCCTCAACTCCGGTATCAGCCTAGTAAACCTCCTCTGCACTCCCTCCAGGGCCAAAATATCCTTGCGCAGGTGCGGCGCCCAAAACTGCACACAGTACTCCAGCTGCGGCCTCACCAATGCCCTATACAGCTGCAGCAAGACCTCCCTACTTTTTTATTCAATCCCCCTCGCTATGAAGGCCAGCATCCCATTAATTGTGTTGATACGGACTTGAAGGAACTCTTCTTGCACTGAGTTTGTGAAGTTACGGTGACCAGCGTTGCGCATCTGATCTGCTCTGAAACTTCTTAAAAACCCACCTCCTGAAGATTTGGTGTGTTCATGACTCCTGGCTGTTATTTGGTTGTTGTGCTTCTGCTGAATTCGAGTCTGCACTGAGCACAATCCCACTCAGGCCCTATCCATGTAACCCCATGCATTTGTCTTGCTAGCCCTTCAGACGCTGGGTGGCACAGTGGTTAGCACTGCTGCCTCACAGTGCCAGGGACCTGGGTTCGATTCCCGGCTTGGGTCACTGCCTGCGTGGCGTTTGTACATTCTTTCCCCGTGTCTGCGTGGGTTTCCGCCGCGTGCTCCGGTTTCCTCCCACCCTCTGAAAGACGTGATGGTTAGGGTGCATTGGCCGTGCTAAATTCTCCCTTGGTGTTATCCGAACAGGCGCCAGACTGGGGGATTTTCACAGTAACTTCATTGCAGTGTTAATGTAAGCCTTACTTGTAACTAATAAGCTACGTTCGTGCCCATTTAGCGTGGCCAGTCAGCCTAACCTGTGCATCTTTGGGCTGTGGGAGGAAACCTGTGCAGACACGGGAGAATGTGCAGTCTCCACACGGCCAGTGACCCAAGCTGGGAATCAAACCCAGGGTTCTGGTGCTGTGAGGCAGCAACGCTAATGTTCCAAAACATTGATTTATTAATAAACTGATTTTTTTTCTTCTTTGAGATAATTTCTCTCAAACTTGCTTTGGTATTGCCTCTAAGCACAGAAGTACTTAGAGTAATGCTTGAGACATTTGCGTTCCTAGTAATCAAACAGCTAGCTCCATGAAAACGGGGGAAAAAAAAGTTTCAAATAGGATTTGAGTTTTTATTCCTTATTCTTGGTTTGTACCCTTGTATTCTTGGCGACTTTGAGCAGGAAACAACGAGTCCGTTTGCTAGGGTGACGCAGGGGTTAGTACTGCTGCTTCTCAGCACCAGGGAGCTCCTGGCCTGTGTGACATTTGCATGTTCTCCCCGTGTCTGCGTTGGTTTCCTCCCTGTTGCTCCAGTTTCTTCCCACAGTCCAGAGATATGTGGGTTAGGTGGATTGGCCGTGATAAATTGCCCCTTAGTGTCCAAAGATGTGCGGGTTAGGTGGATTGGCCATGCTAAATTGTCCCGTAGTGTCCAAAGATGTGCAGGTTAGATGGATTGGTCATGCTAAGTTGCCCCTTCGTGTTCAAAGATGTGCAGGTTCGGTGGCTTGTCCCTGCTACATTGTCCCAAGATTAGAGGGGGTAAGAACATGAGAAATAGGAGCAGGAGTAGGCTATCTAGCCCTTTGAGCCTGCCCTGCCATTCGATAAGATCATGGCTGATCTGAAGTGGATGAGTTCCACTTTCCCGCTTTCTCCCCATAACCCTTAATTCTCTTGTCTATCAGAAACCTACCTACCCGTGTATCTAGCGAGGTAGCCTCCGCCACTTCAACGGGCAGAGAATTCCAGAGATTCACCACCCTTTGAGTGAAGCAGTTCCTCCTCAACTCTGATCTAAACTGCGCCCCCTTCCCCCTTATCTTGAGGCTGTGTCCTCTAGTCCTGCTACGTGTGTGGGGATGGGGCCGGAGTGGGATGCTCTTGTTGGATGGTCGGCACAGAATCAGTGGGCTGGGTGGCCTCCTTCTGCGCTGTCGGGATTCTACGAAAGGAGTTTTCACCGCCTGACCATTGACCGATTTGGACGATCTTTGGGGTCATTTAGGTGCACTGACCTGAACAGGCGCCAGAGTGGGGCGACTGGGGGATTTTTCACAGTAACTTCATTGCAGTGTTAATGTAAGCCTGACAGGCGGCTACCCAACTTTGACCAGGCGGTGAGTGACCGATAGAACTTTTTTCATTCGAAGAAATAGCCCTTTTCAAAAAAAAGAAGAGTAAATGATGCCAAGAGTGAGCTTGCCCAGGCAGGTCAATGGTCATTCTGCCAGGCCCTCTTCTGGGGGCCTGTCCCTTTAAACTTTTTGTTGCCATTGTTGGCCCAACTGATGACATAACCCCGCCCATTGTATGACGCGGGGAAAGGGGGGGGTGCGGCCAGTGCTGGCCCCGCCTCCTCCCTCAGCAGGGCGGGGCCTGAAGCTCAGAGATGGGCCAGGGGAATGTGCGCTCTGACAAGCCCATGGAAGCCTCTCAGACCCTGGGAAGGACCTGACCCTCCACCACCCCTGAAACTCTTCAGAGTAGAGAGAGCATCTCTTCCTCCCCCTCCCCCACCTCCCCGGACCCTCAGACAATGGACCCCAACAAGCCAGTGAAAGGTATCTTGAAGAAGACCAGTAGCACCGACCTTGCCAAGAAGAAGAGGCCACCAGAGGACGATGGGTGAGTTGGCGCCTGGCACTGGAGCGACCGGACCCCAAACTGCTGCAGGTTCTCTCGCGCCTTGCCCTGTTGCCAGCCTTGGGCACTGCGCTTGGGAACCACCTGTGCTGGGGCAAGGTGGCATGATGGAGTGCCACCGTGGCACAGTATGGGCGGCACAGTGGTTAGCACTGCTGCCCCACAGCGCCACGGACCCGGGGTTCCATTCCAACCTTGGGTGACTGTCGGTGCGGAGTCTGCACGTTCCCCCTCCATTGTCTGCGTGAGTTTCCTGCGGGTGCTCTGGTTTAACCCACACTCCAAAGATGTGCAGGTTAGGTGGATTGGCCATGCTAAATTGACCCTTAGTTTCCAAAGATGTGTTGGTTAGGTGGTTTGGCCATGCTAAATTGTCCCTTAGTGTCCAAAGATGTGCAGGTTAGGTGGATTGACCATGCCAAATTGCCCCTTAGTGACCAAAGATACACACGTTATGTGGATTGGCCATGCTAAATTGTCCCTTAGTGTCCAAAGATGTGCAGGTTAGGTGGATTGGCCATGTTAAATTGTTCCTTAGTGTCCAAAGATGTGCAGGTTAGCTGGATTGGCTATGCCAAATTGTCCCTTAGTGTCCAAAGATACGCACGTTATGTGGATTGGCCATGTTAAATTGTCCCTTAGTGTCCAAAAATTTGTGGGTTAGGTGGATTGGCCGTGCTAAATTGCCCCTTAGTGTTTAAAGATGTTCAGGTTAGGTGGATTGGCCATGCTAAATTGCCTCTTAAGTCTAAGTTTATTTATTTGTTAGTGGTCACAAGCTGACTTACATTAACACTGCAATGAAGTTGCTGTGAAAATCCCTTAGTCGCTACACTCCGGCGCCTGTTTGGGTTACACTGAGGGAGAATTTAGCACAGGCAATGCACCGCAACCAGCACATTTTTCAGACTGTGGGGAGGAAACTGGAGGAAACCAACGCAGACACAGTGAGAATGTACAAACCCCACACAGACAGTGAACCAAGGCTGGAATCGAACCCAGGTCCCTGGCAGCAATGCTAACCACTGTGCCACCCTGTGGCTCTGTTAGTGTCCCTGGATGTGCCAGTTAGACGGATTTAGGATGTTTATGTTTAAAGGCGCTGTTTAAATGTTCTTTCCTCAAGTGTTTTTTATATTGTAATGCCTTTGTAACAAGGTAACTCCCGCTGCAATGTCTTAGTGAACAGAAGGGACAGTATAGTGGTTAGCACAGCTGCATCCCAGCACCAGGGAACCAGGTTCAATTCAAACCGACCTTGGGTGACTGTATGGAGTTTGCGTATTCTCTCTGTATCTGCGTGGATTTCCTCCGGTTGCTCCAGTTTCCTCTTCCAAAGATGTGCAGATTAGGTGGATTAGCCATGCTAAATTGCCCCTTAATGTCCAAAGATGTGCAGGTTAGGTGGATTGGCCATGCTAAATTGCCCCTTAATGTCCAAAGATGTGCAGGTTAGGTGGATTGGCCATGCTAAATTGTCCCTTAGTGTCCAAAGATGTGCAGGTTAGGTGGTATGCTTTGTCTGTATATTGCGCAAGAAACAATACTTTTCACTGTCTCCCAATACATGTGACAATAACAAATCAAATCAAATCCACAGCTTCATAGGTACCTTGACTGATCCAGGTCTGGCCATGGATATGGGATATGGATAAGTAAAATTAGAGGGTAATGTTTGGGCAGCTCCTTCAAAGAGCCAGTCATACTAAATTGCCCCTTAGTGTCCAAAGATGTGCAGGTTAGGTGGATTGGCCATGCTAAATTGTCCCTTAGTGTCCAAAGATGTGCAGGTTAGGTGGATTGACCATGCTAAATTGCCCCTTAGTGTCCAAAGATGTGTAGGTTAGATGGATTAGCCATGCTAAATTGTCCCTTAGTGTCCAAAGATGTGTAGGTTAGGTGGATTGGCCATGCTAAATTGCCCTTAGTGTCCAAAGATGTGCAGGTTAGGTGGATTGACCATGCTAAATTGCCCCTTAGTGTCCAAAGATGTGTAGGTTAGGTGGATTGGCCATGCTAAATTGCCCTTAGTGTCCAAAGGTGTGCAGGTTAGGTGGATTGACCATGCTAAATTGCCCCTTAGTGTCCAAAGATGTGTAGGTTAGGTGGATTGGCCATGCTAAATTGCCCTTAGTGTCCAAAGATGTGCAGGTTAGGTGGATTGACCATGCTAAATTGCCCCTTAGTGTCCAAAGATGTGTAGGCCGTGATCAATGCACAGGGTTACCGGGAGAGAGCCTGGCTCAGTTGCTCTTTTGGAGGGTGGGTGCAGACTGAATGGGCCGAATGGCCTCCTTCTTGCACTGCACTGATTTTATAATTCTGCTGTATGGTTGTAACTGCACTCCTTTAAGGTGAGGTGTGACCCCAGCAGTATATATTTTCATTGTGACACTGTCTCATTAGCCTTTGCAGCTGCTGCATTATAGAATTATTGTACAGCGCAGCCACTCGGCCCATCGGTTATGTGACTGGCTCTTTGTAGGAGCTGCCCAAACATTACCCTCTAATTTTACTTATCCATATCCCATATCCATGGCCAGACCTGGATCAATCAAGGTACCTATGAAGCTGTGGATTTGATTTGATTTGATTTGATTTATTATTGTCACATGTATTGGGATACAGTGAAAAGTATTGTTTCTTGCGCACTATATAGACAAAGCATGCCGTTCATAGGGTACAGAGGGGAGAAGGATTTGATTTATTATTGTCACATGTATTGGGATAGAGTGAAAAGTATTGTTTCTTGCGCAATATACAGACAAAGCATACCGTTCATAGAGTGCATAGGGAGAAGGATTTATTTATTGTTGAGTGCTATCCAGACAAAGCATGCTGTTCATAGAGTACATAGGAGAGAAGGATTTGATTTGATTTATTATTGTCACATGTATTGGGATACAGTGAAAAGTGTTGTTTCTTGCGTGTTATACAGACAAAGCATACCGTTCATAGAGTACGCGGGGAGAAGGATTTGATTTATTATTGTCACATGTATTGGGATACAGTGAAACGTATTGTTTCTTGCACGCCATACAGACAAAGCATACCGTTCATAGAGTACATAGAGGAGAAGGATTTGATTTGATTTATTATTGTCACATGTATTGGGATACAGTGAAAAGTATTGTTTCTTGCGCACTATATAGACAAAGCATGCCGTTCATAGGGTACAGAGGGGAGAAGGATTTGATTTATTATTGTCACATGTATTGGGATAGAGTGAAAAGTATTGTTTCTTGCGCAATATACAGACGAAGCATACCGTTCATAGAGTACATGGGGGAGAAGGATTTATTTATTGTTGAGTGCTACCCAGACAAAGCATGCTGTTCATAGAGTACATAGGAGAGAAGGATTTGATTTGATTTATTATTGTCACATGCATTGGGATACAGTGAAAAGTATTGTTTCTTGCGCGCTGTACAGACAAAGCATACCGTTCACAGAGAAGGAAAGGAGAGAGTGCAGAATGTAGTGTTACAGTCATAGCTAGGGTGTAGAGAAAGATCAGCTTAATGCGAGGTAGGTCCATTCAAAAGTCTGACAGCAGCAGGGAAGAAGCTGTTCTTGAGTCGGTCGGTACGGGACCTCAGACTTTTGTATCTTTTTCCCGTCGGAAGAAGGTGGAAGAGAGAATGTCCGGGGTGTGTGTGGGGGGGGTCCTTGATTATGCTGGCTGCTTTTCCCTGAGGCAGCGGGAAGTGTAGACGGAGTCAATGGATGGGAGGCTGGCATCACGCAGTCATTGAAATTTATCTAACAGATCACTCGTGTGTGTGATAGGCAGAAGCAGACTGCCCTTTTGGCTTGATGGCAGTATTGTTAGTGGTGAGTACCACTTGTGTTGGCACTGCATCGTCACAGTGTGAAACAGTTTGAGATACTTTACTGTTCCAGGGTAATCTGAGGTAGGCTGGGCACGGTTGGGGGTCGAAAAGTGATGGCCAGTTGATGAGTTTGTACGATGTGCAGTGAGCTATCATCCCGAGTATTGCTTTTGCTTGGAAGGACTGTGTCGCTGGACCTTGTAACTGGGTGCCTGATGGTGGAAGGGTCATTGATATGTTGACAGCACCGGCAGCGGTTAGCGCTGCTGCCTCACAGCGCCAGGGACCCGGGTTCGATTCCCGGCTTGGGTCACTGTCTGTGCGGAGTCTGCACATTCTCCCCGTGTCTGCGTGGGTTTTCTCTGGGTGCTCCCTCCTCGAAACCATTTAATGATTTTGGTTCCACCGCGCTTTGGGGCAACGGGTTCCACAAACTCACCCCACCCTCTGCGAGAAGTAATTCCTCCGCATCTGAGTTTTAAATCTACCGCCTCTCAACCTGCGACCTCTTGTTCCAGATTGCCCCACACGGGGGAAATACTTGGTCCACATTCACTCTTTTAGTATTTTAGTATTTTATATCCTTTTAGTATTTTATATCCCTCGATCAGATCCCCTCTCACCCTTCTAAACTCCAGCGAGTGCAAGCCCCAAACTGTTTAATCTCTCCCCCGACGTCAACCCTCCCATCCCCGGAATCAACCTGCTGAACCTCCTCTGAACTGCCTCCAATGCCTCCACATCCTTCTTCAAATAAGGGGACCAAAACTGGACCCAATCCTCCAGATGTGGTCTCACCAACATAACTACAATAACACCTCTCTACTTTTATACCCCAGTTCCTTTGCAATAAATACCAACAACATGGGCAGCACGGTGGTTAGCACCGCTGCCTCACAGCGCCAGGGAGCCGGGTTCGATTCCCGGCTTGGGTCACTGTCTGTGTGGAGTTTGCACGTTCTCCCCGTGTCTGCGTGGGTTTCTCCCGGGTGCTCCGGTTTCCTCCCACAGTCCAAAGATGTGCGGGTTAGGTGGATTGGCCATGCTAAATTGCCCCTTAATGTCCAAAGATGTGCAGGTAAGTTGGATTGGCCATGCTAAATTGCCCCTTAGTGCCCAAAGATGTGCAGGTTAGATGGATTGGCCATGCTAAATTGCCCCTTAGTGTCCAAAGATGTGCGGGTTAGGTGGGTTGGCCATGCTAAATTGCCCCTTAGTGTCCAAAGATGTGCAGGTTAGGTGGATTGGTCATGCTAAATTGCCCCTTAGTGTCCAAAGATGTGCAGGTTAGGTGGATTGGTCATGCTAAATTGCCCCTTAGTGTCCAAAGATGTGCAGGTTAGGTGGATTGGCCATGCTAAATTGCCCCTTAGTGTCCAAAGATGTGCAGGTTAGGTGGATTGGTCATGCTAAATTGCCCCTTAGTGTCCAAAGATGTGCAGGTTAGGTGGATTGGTCATGCTAAATTGCCCCTTAGTGTCCAAAGATGTGCAGGTTAGGTGGATTGGCCATGCTAAATTACCCCTTAGTGTCCAAAGATGTGCAGGTTAGATGGATTGGCCATGCTAAATTGTCCCTTAGTGTCCAAAGATATGCAGGTTAGGGGTATTGGCCATGCTAAATTGCTCCTTAGTATCCAAAGATGTGCAGGTTAGGTGGATTGGCCATGCTAAATTGCCCCTTAGTGTCCAAAGATGTGCAGGTTAGTTGGATTGGCCATGCTAAATTGCCCCTTAGTGTCCAAAGATGTGCAGGTTAGATGGATTGGCCATGCTAAATTACCCCTTAATGTCCAAAGATGCGCAGGTTAGTTGGATTGGCCATGCTAAATTACCCCTTAGTGTCCAAAGATGTGCAGGTTAGGTGGATTGGCCATGTTAAATTGCTCCTTAGTGTCCAAAGATGTGCAGGTTAGGTGGATTGGCCATGTTAAATTGCTCCTTAGTGTCCAAAGATGTGCGGGTTAGGTGGATTGGCCGTGCTAAATTGGCCCTTCGTGTCAGAGGGATTAGTCGGGTAAATATGTGGGGTTGCGGGGATAGGGTGTGATTGTTGTCGGTACAGGCTCAATGGAGCCTCTCTGCAATGTAGGGATTCTATTCTACATTTGTTTTTTTTCCTGTTGCACCTACGTACTGACTTTCTGCGACTCATGCGCACAGACGCCCAGATCCCTCTGCCCGGACACATTCTCAATCTGCTTTCCAGTTAGGAAATAATTTGCCTTTCTAAGTTTACTGCCAAAGCAAAGTTTATTTATCAGTGCCACAAGTAAGGCTTACATTAACACCGCAATGAAGTTACTGTGAGAATCCCCCTAGTCGCCACACTCCGGCGCCTGTTTGGGTAACACTGAGGGAGGATTTAGCGCGTCTTTCGGACTGTGGGAGGAAACCGGAGCACCCGGAGGGAACCCACGCAGACACGGGGAGAATGCGCAGACTCCGCACAGACGCAGTGACCCCGAGCCGGGAATCGAACCCGGGTCCCTGGCGCTGTGGAGCAGCAGCGGATAACTGGACTGGAACTGGCCCATTCCCTCGGCCTATCACGAGTAACGTCTCCCCTGGAACTCTCCCTCGAACCCCTGACTCACCGTTCCTCAGGAGGAAGTCATCTCCGGATTACTTCCTGATCGCCAGCCTCCGACCGGTGTCGACCGGATTTGCCGAAATCCCGAAAATGTCCAGCCGCGCCTCGGTGGAACGCTCCCCACTGGCCGGTCTGGGTGTGGTCGCTGGTTCTCCTTAACCGTGGAGGCTTCGGAGAGTGTTGCCCCGGTCAGGAGGGCGTTGGTGACGAGGAGGAGAGGTCGGAGAAACTCGGTTTGCTCTCTCTCTCTGGAGCGACGGAGGTTGGAGGTTGAGGGGGCCTACAGGATGATGAGGGGCAGAGTGGACAGTCAGAAGCTTTGTCCCCCCCCCAGGGTGGAAGAGTCAATGACTAGGGGGGAGTGGGGGGGGTGGGGGGGTGGGGGGGCACGGGTTTAAGGTGGGAGGGGCAAGGAGATGGACGAGGGAGGTTTTTTTGACACAGAGGGTGCCTGGAACTGGCTTCCCGGGGTGGGGGGAGGGGGAAGGTGGGGGGGAGGGGGGAGGTGGGGGGGGGGAAGGTGGGGGGGAGGGGAGAGGGTGCAGGGGGAGGGAGGGAGGGAGGGGGAGGGGGGAGGGGGAGGGAGTGAGAGAGAGGGGGAGGGAGTGAGTCTGGGGGAGGGAGTGAGGGGGAGGGGGAGGGAGGGGGGAGGGGGAGGGAGTGAGAGAGAGGGGGAGGGAGTGAGTCTGGGGGAGGGAGTGAGGGGGAGGGGGAGGGAGTGAGTCTGGGGGAGGGAGTGAGGGTGTGGGAGGAAGGGAGAGAGGGGAGGAGGGAATGAGTCTGGGGGAGGGAGTGAGAGAGAGGGGGAGGGAGTGAGTCTGGGGGAGGGAGTGAGAGGGAGGGGGGTGAGGGTGTCTGGGGAGGGGGGAGGGGGTGAGTCTGGAGGAGGGTGTCTGGGGAGGGGGGGGTGAGCCTGGGGGAGGGAGTAAAAGGTGAGGGGGTGAGGGTGTCTGGGGGGAGGGCAGGTGTCCGGCGGGGGAGGGGGGGGGAAGGGAGTGAGTCTGGGGGAGAGAGAGAGGGGGGGGGTGGGAGGAGGAAGGGGGTTTGGAGTGTGGTTTTGCTATCAGACAGGGGGAGGGTGGTGGTGGTGGGGGCGGGCGAGGGGAGAGGGTGAGCAGCGGAGGGAGTAGGAAGGGAGGAGAACCGGGGAGGGTGAGGAGGAGGAGGAGGAGGGTACAGATGGAGGGAGCAAGCAGGATGGAGGGGGGAGGGAGAAAGGGTAGGGGGGGGGTGGGTGTGTGGGGCAGGAGAAGGGTGGAGGGAGGCAGAGGGGCACGAGGAGGGGGGGAAGAGGAGAAAGGGGAGGAGGAGGTATCTGTAGAGGGGGAGAGGAGGTTGAGGACTGCGGGTAGGGGGGGGCGGTGGGGGGAGGAGATGGTGGAGATGGGCCCAGTGCTGAGGTTCCTGCCTCGGGCAATTTGATCTGGGCAGACGCTGGGCAGATGCTGAGCAGACACTGGGCAGACGCTGGGCAGACGCACTGACCGTGTTGTGTTTAATTACAGCCACAAGAAGTCCCAGTCGTGGGATGAGATGAATATAATTGCCACGTACAAACCACCCGGAAAGAGCTATGGGCACATACCGATCAATGAACCAAAAACTCCTTATAGGTAATCCTCTACACACACTCACACTCTCTCTCACACACTCTCTCTCTCTCTCACTCACACACACACACACATACACACACACATACACTCATACACGCACTCTCTCTCACACACTCTCTCACACACTCTCTCACACACTCTCTCACACACTCTCTCACACACTCTCTCTCACACACTCTCTCTCTCTCTCACACACACACACACACACACACACACTCATACACGCACTCTCTCTCACACACTCTCTCACACACTCTCTCACACACTCTCTCACACACTCTCTCACACACTCTCTCACACACTCTCTCACACACTCTCTCACTCACACACACTCTCACACATTTTCACACACACACTCTCACACACTTTCACACACACACACGCTCTCTCACACACATTCTCTCACACTCTCTCTCTCTCACACACACTCACACACACTTTCACACACACACACTCTCTCAAACACACACACACACTCACATACACACTCTCTCTCACATACACTCTCTCACACACACACTCTCTCACACACACACTCTCTCACACACACACTCTCTCACACACACACTCTCTCACACACACGCTCTCTCACACACACGCTCTCTCACACACTCTCTCTCACACACACTCACACACACTTTCACACACACACTCTCAAACACACACACACTCTCTCACACACACACTCTCTCACACACACACTCTCTCACACACACACTCTCTCACTCACACACTCTCTCACACACACGCTCTCTCACACACACGCTCTCTCACACACTCTCTCTCACACACACTCACACACACTTTCACACACACACACTCTCAAACACACACATTCTCTCACACACACATTCTCTCACACACACAATCTCACACACACACATACATTGGGGATATGCGTGCAGTTCACTCTCCATTTGGATTGCACAGAGATCAATTCTTCAATATCTGTCAGAAGGATGTGAGATAATGGGGCCATCAGTGAGTGAGAGTGTTTCTTCAGGTATACCGGGGAGAAGATATTCTCGCTTGGACAGTTAGTCCAAACCCAGGGCTGTCAGTGTCAGATAATCACACAGTGGCACAGTGGGTTAGCACTGCAGCCTCACAGCGTCAGGGACCCGGGTTCGATTCCCGGCTCGGGTCACTGTCTGTGCAGAGTCTGCACGTTCTCCCCGTGTCTGCGTGGGCTTCCTCTGGGTGCTCCAGTTTCCACCCCACAGTCTGAAAGATGTGCGGGTTAGGTGGATTGGCCGTGCTAAATTGTCCCTGGTCAGGGAACCTGGCTAGGATAAATGCATGTGGTTATGGGGATAGGACCAGGGTGGGATTGTTGTCAGTGCAGGATCGATGGGCCGAATGACCTCCTTCTACACCGTAGGGATTCTATGAACCTGTCTTTGGACACTAAGGGACAATTTAGCACGGCCAATCCACCTAACCTGAACATCTTTGGACACTAAGGGGCAATTTAGCATGGCCAATCCACGCAACCTACACATCTTTGGACACTAAGGGGCAATTTAGCATGGCCAATCCACCTAACCTGAACATCTTTGGACACTAAGGGGCAATTTAGCATGGCCAATCCACCTAACCTGAACATCTTTGGACACTAAGGGGCAATTTAGCATGGCCAATCCACCTAACCTACACATCTTTGGACACTAAGGGGCAATTTAGCATGGCCAATCCACCTAACCTGAACATTTTTGGACACTAAGGGGCAATTTAGCATGGCCAATCCACCTAACCTGAACATCTTTGGACACTAAGGGACAATTTAGCATGGCCAATCCACCCAACCTACACATCTTTGGACACTAAGGGGCAATTCAGCATGGCCAATCCACCTAACCTGCACATCTTTGGACACTAAGGGGCAATTTAGCATGGCCAATCCACCCAACCTACACATCTTTGGACAGTAAGGGGCAATTTAGCATGGCCAATCCACCTAACCTACACATCTTTGGACACTAAGGGGCAATTTAGCATGGCCAATCCACCTAACCTACACATCTTTGGACACTAAGGGACAATTTAGCACGGCCAATCCACCTAACCTACACATCTTTGGACACTAAGGGGCAATTTAGCATGGCCAATCCACCTAACCTGAACATCTTTGGACACTAAGGGACAATTTAGCATGGCCAATCCACCCAACCTACACATCTTTGGACACTAAGGGGCAATTTAGCATGGCCAATCCACCTAACCTGCACATCTTTGGACAGTAAGGGGCAATTTAGCATGGCCAATCCACCTAACCTACACATCTTTGGACACTAAGGGGCAATTTAGCATGGCCAATCCCCCTAACCTGCGCATCTTTGGACACTAAGGAGCAATTTAGCATGGCCAATCCACCTAACCTGAACATCTTTGGACACTAAGGGCAATTTAGCATGGCCAATCCACCTAACCTACACATCTTTGGACACTAAGGGGCAATTTAGCATGGCCAATCCCCCTAACCTGCGCATCTTTGGACACTAAGGAGCAATTTAGCATGGCCAATCCACCTAACCTGAACATCTTTGGACACTAAGGGACAATTTAGCATGGCCAATCCCCCTAACCTGCGCATCTTTGGACACTAAGGAGCAATTTAGCATGGCCAATCCACCTAACCTGAACATCTTTGGACACTAAGGGGCAATTTAGCATGGCCAATCCCCCTAACCCGCACATCTTTGGTGTGTGGGAGGAAACCCACGCAGGGGAGGGAGAACGTGCAGACTCCAGACAGACAAGCTGGGAATCAAACCCAGGCCCCTGGCGCTGCGAGGCAGCAGTGCTAACCCCCACCACCCCCACCCCACCCCCAACCTTTAATGGAAATCAAATCTCACCACCACCTGCCGTGGTGGGGAATCCAAACCTGGATTGGCCACAGCATCACCCTGGGGCTGTCCGGATTACTGTCTGGGCGGCACGGTAGCACGGTGGGTTAGCGCCGCTGCCTCACAGCTCCAGGGTTCCTGGGTTCGATTCCCGGCTCGGGTCACCGTCTGTGTGGAGTTTGCACATTCTCCCCGTGTCCGCGTGGGTTTTCCTCCAGGCGCTCCGGTCTCGTCCCACGGTCCAAAGATGTGCGGGTTCAGTGGATTGGCTGTGCTAAGAAATTGCCCCTGGGTGTCCCGGGATGTGGAGGTTAGTGGGTATAATATGTAGGGGATACGGCGGGGGGGGTAGGGCCTGGGTGGGATTGTGTTCGGTGCAGACTCGATGGGCCGAAGGGCCTCTTTCTGCACTGTAGGGGTTCTATGGTCCTACTAGCCCGTGGGCGGATTAACCATTGGATGGAGTAGGTTTAAACCTCGGGGCCCAGAGAGAAGCGGGAGCCCAAGAGCAAGAAAAAATTGGTTTGAGGGTAAATAAATTTCCGTAACCGTATCGACTCAATAAAACACGGAATCTTTTTCAAGTGCAAACGTAAAGAAAATGAAAAATAAATGAATGAAAGTTCTCTAATTTGTTCACCTAACTTTATGACGTTATGCACGTAGTATATCATACATAGTTCAACGATATAAGTTGTCTAACGTCGCTTTATTCTGTTCGACAAAGAGAGGGGGGCAGGGGGCCTGACGAGAGCTCAGCCCAGGGGTCTTAATCCCCCACTGGATGGGCTGCCTTTGTGCATGAGTCGCAAAAACCCAGCCTGCAGGTGCAGCAGGTGGTCAGGAAGGCGAATGGGATGCTGGCCTTCATAGCGAGGGGGATTGAATATAAAAGTAGGGAGGTCTTGCTGCAGCTGTATAGGGCATTGGTGAGGCCGCAGCTGGAGTACTGTGTGCAGTTTTGGTCGCCGCGCTTACGCAAGGATATTTTGGCCTTGGAGGGAGTGCAGAGGAGGTTTACTAGGCTGATACCGGAGTTGAGGGGGTTGAGCTATGAGGAGAGGCTGAATAAACTAGGCTTGTACTCGTTAGAGTTTAGAAGAATGAGGGAGATCTCATTGAGACGTATAAGATGATGAATGGGATGGATAGGATAGAGGTGGAGAGACTCTTCCCGCTCAGAAAGGACAGTAGGACTAGGGGGCACAGCCTCAAGATAAAGGGGGGGGCCGGTTTAGAACGGAGTTGAGGAGGAACTTCTTCACTCAAAGGGTGGTGAATCTCTGGAATTCTCTGCCCGTTGAAGTGGTGGAGGCTGCCTCGCTAAATATTTTTAAGACGCGGGTTGATGGGTTTTTGATAAGAGAGGGGATTAAGGGTTATGGGGAGAGGGCGGGAATGTGGAACTGAGCCACGACAGATCAGCCATGATCTTATTGAATGGCGGGGCAGGCTCGAAGGGCTAGATGGCCTACTCCTGCTCCTATTTCTTATGTTCTTATGAGTAACCGCCTGTAGCTGACGGCCAAATTTTCTCTCCCTCAGCTACAATATCGAGGACCAGCCTGGAAGCAGCGCGAACTTCGCACTCTCCATGGAAGACTTGTCGAAGAGGTGAGCTTAGCCACTTGGCCCTGCTCACAGACGCCATGGCCTCGTCGTATCATCACTGGGCTATTCATCCAGAGGCTCAGCTTGTGGTGGTGGTGGTGAGGGTGGGAGAGTGGAACTGATCCACTTCAGATCAGCCATGATCTTATTGAATGGCGGGGCAGGCTCGAAGGGCTAGATGGCCGACTCCTGCTCCTATTTCTTGTGTTATGGAAGAGTGAGAGAGACAGAGAGAGACAGAGAAAGAGTGAGAGAGACAGAGAGGGAGAGAGAGACAGACAGACAGACAGATAGAGACAGAGAGAGTGAGAGAGAGACAAAGAGGCACAGAGAGAGAGAGAGACAGAGAGAGCGAGACGGATAGAAAGAGAGAGACAGACAGATACAGAGAGAGAGAGAGAGACAGAGGGGGAGACAGATACAGGAAGGGGACAGAGAGAGAGAGGGACAGAAAGAGAGGGGGACAATGAGGGAGAGCAACAGACAGAGCCAGACAGTGATAAAGGGACAGACGAAGAGCAACAGGTTGAAAGCGACAGACTGACAGAGAGAGAGATGGAGAGAAAGAGGAAGGAAAGTCCCCCATGAGCCCTTGGTGAGTAGGCCTAGTTGGGGAATGGTGAGACTCAGGGTCCAGGGATGGGATCCAGTGACTGACACGGGAGTGAGCCTTACCCTCATTCCCTTAGTTCCTGGCGGGGGGGGGGGTGGGGGTGGGGGGGAAGTTGGGGCGCGAGGAGGGTGCGGATTTGTGTGTGTGTTTGTGTGTGTGTGGGTGTAAGTGTGTGTTTGTGTGTCTTCGTGTGTGTATGTGTGTGTGTGTGAGTGTGTATGTGTGTCTGTCTGTGTTTGTGGGTGTGTGTGTATTTGTGTGGGTGTGGGTTTGTGTGTGTGTGTTTGTGTGAGTGTGTGCGGGTATGTGTGTTTGCGTTTGTGTGTGTGTGTTTGTGGGTGTGGGTGTGGATGTGTGTGTGTATATGTATGTGTTTGTGTGGATGTGTTTGTGTGAGTGTGTGCGTGTTTGTGTTTGTGTGTGTGTGTATGTATGAGTGTGGGTGTGTTTGTGTGTGTGTGTGTGTTTGTGTGTGTTTGTGATTGTGTGTTTGTGATTGTGTGTGTTTGTGATTGTGTGTTTGTGTGTGTTTGTGATTGTGTGTGTGTGTTTGTGTGTGTTTGTGATTGTGTGTTTGTGTGTGTTTGTGATTGTGTGTGTGTGTTTGTGTGTGTATGTGATTGTGTGTTTGTGTGTGTTTGTGATTGTGTGTGTGTGTTTGTGTGTGTTTGTGATTGTGTGTGTGTGTTTGTGATTGTGTGTTTGTGTGTGTTTGTGATTGTGTGTGTTTGTGTGTGTTTGTGATTGTGTGTGTGTGTTTGTGATTGTGTGTTTGTGTGTGTTTGTGATTGTGTGTGTGTGTTTGTGATTGTGTGTTTGTGTGTGTTTGTGATTGTGTGTGTGTTTGTGTGTGTTTGTGATTGTGTGTGTGTTTGTGATTGTGTTTGTGATTGTGTTTGTGTGTGTTTGTGATTGTGTGTGTGTGTGTGTGTGTGTGTATGCCTGTGATTGTGTGTGTGTGTGTGTGTGTATGCCTGTGATTGTGTGTGTGTGTATGCCTGTGATTGTGTGTGTGTGTGTGTGTATGCCTGTGATTGTGTGTGTGTGTGTGTGTGTGTGTGTGTGTGTGTGTGTGTGTGTGTGGGGCGAGCGGGACGGAGAGGGGGGGAAGCGGGGTGTAGCAGGCGGGACGGTGTTGCTCAGGTATAACTATGTGTTCACCCTTTCAGGATGAGTAGTCTCAGCCAAGCAAGGACAGGCAAATTAAAGAAACCAAAGATTAAAAAGCAGGAATCTGATGAGGAAGATATCCCGATTGCTGAACGCGGTGAGTGCAACGCTGTCCCTGCACGAGGAGGGGGGGGGGGGGCCATTCAGCCCCTCCAGACTGGCCCACCGTACACGCTCTGTGTCCTAGCTCCACGGGGAGGCGATGGCCCCGTGGTATTGGTACTGAGCCACGTCAGTTCAGCCATGATCTTATTGAATGGCGGGGCAGGCTCGAAGGGCTAGGTGGCCGACTCCTGCTCCTATTTTTTATGTTCTTATGTATTATCACGAGACTATTTATCCAGAAACTCAGCTAATGTTCTGGGGGACCCGGGTTCGAATCCCCGCCACGGGGTTCGATGGTGGAACTTGAATTCACTAAAAAAAAATCTGGGATTGTAGCCAGAGATGACGGGGGGTTGGACTCTGAAGAGAGACTGAATAGACTGGGTCTATACTCGAGAGAGTGGGAGGGTTGGGTAAGGCTTGGGTTGTTTTCTCTGGAGCAGAGAAGACTGAGGAGGCGACCTGATCGAGGGGTACAGGATTATGGGGGGCACGGACAGAGTGGATAAGGAGCAGCTGTTCCCCCAGAGTTGAAGGGTCGGTCACGAGGGGGACATAGGTTCAAGGTGAGGGGGCGGGAGGTTTAGGGGGGATGTGAGGCAAATCTTTTTTTGCCCAGAGGGTGGTGAGGGTCTGGAATGCGCTGCCCGGGAGGGTGGTGGAGGCGGGTTGCCTCACATTCTTTATAAAGTACCCGTATAAACATTTGGCACATCATAACATTCCGGGCTATGGCCCAAGTGATGGCAAGGTGGGATTAGGTGGGAGTTCAGGTGTTTCTAATGTTTTAGTGCGGCCTTGATGGGCTGAAGGGCCTCTAATGCGCTGTTTTATTCTATAATTCTATGACTGTATAAGATTAGATGGATTGGCCATGCTAAATTGCCCCTTAGTGTCCAAAGATGTGCGGGTTAGGTGGATTGGCCATGCTAAATTACCCCTTAGTGTCCAAAAATGTACAGGTTAGGTGGATTGGCCATGCTAAATTACCCCTTAGTGTCCAAAAATGTACAGGTTAGGTGGATTGGCCATGCTAAATTGACCCTTAGTGTCCAAAGATGTGTAGGTTAGGTGGATTGGCCACGCTAAATTGTCCCTTAGTGTCCAAAGATGTGTAGGTTAGGTGGATTGGCCATGCTAAATTGTCCCTTAGTGTCCAAAGATACGCAGGTTAGATGGATTGGCCGTGCTAAATTGTCCCTTAGTGCCCAAAGATGCGCAGGTTAGGTGGATTGGCCATGCTAAATTGTCCCTTAGTGTCCAAAGATGTGCAGGTTAGGTGGATTGGCCATGTTAAATTGCCCCTTAGTGTCAGGAGGATTAGTGGGGTAAATATGTGGGGTTACAGGGACGAGGCCTATGTGGGACTGGTGTCAGTGCAGCTCGATGGGCCGAAGAGCCTCTTCTGTGCTGTATGATTCTGGTGCTTTCTCTCTAGATATTGTTACTGTCGTCATTTCCTGTCTGATTTTTGCCCCTTGATTATTTGGTATTTTTGGAATATTGGTGACCGCCAACATGAAGACTGATGCAAAGAAGTTCCTTAACCCCTCTGTCATTTCCTGGTTCCCCGTTATTATTTGCCCAGTCTCATCCTGGAAGGGCCCTGTGTTCACATTGGCTTCTGTCCCCTGTAATGACTTTAATCAGGCCTACGAAGCGGATCTCCTCGAATACGAGCTCCTTGATTAAGGCAGGAATGGCTGGCCCAATCAGGGAGCTCTGCCTGTGCACATAATGTGGCGTTTAAATTTTATGATTCGATCTGATTTGATTTATTATTGTCACATGTATTGGGACACAGTGAAAAGTATTGTTTCTTGCGCGCTATACAGAGCATACCGTTCATAGAGTACACAGGGGAGAAGGATTTAATTTATTATTATCACATATACTGGGATACAGTGAAAACTTTTGTTTCTTGTGTGCTATACAGGCAAAGCATACTGTTCATAGAGTACATGGGGAGAAGGATTTGAGTTATTATTGTCACATGTATTGGGATGCAGTGAAAAGTATTGTTTCTTGCGCCCTATACAGGCAAAGCATACCATTCATAGAGTACATAGGGGAGAAGGATTTGAGTTATTATTGTCACATGTATTGGGAGACAGTGAAAAGTATTGTTTCTTGTGCGCTGTACAGACAAAGCATACCGTTCATAGAGTACATAGGGGAGAAGGATTTGATTTATTATTGTCACATGTATTGGGATACAGTGAAAAGTATTGTTTCTTGCATCCTATACAGGCAAAGCATACCATTCATAGAGTACATAGGGGAGAAGGATTTGATTTGATTTATTATTGTCACATGTATTGGGATACAGTGAAAAGTATTGTTTCTTGCGCCCTATACAGGCAAAGCATACCATTCATAGAGTACATAGGGGAGAAGGATTTGATTTGATTTATTATTGTCACATGTATTGGGACACAGTGAAAAGTATTGTTTCTTGCGCGCTATACAGACAAAGCATACCGTTCACAGAGAAGGAAAAGAGAGGGTGCAGAATGTAGTGTTACAGTCATAGCTAGGGTGTAGAGGAAGATCAACTTCAATGCGAGGTAGGTCCATTCAAAAGTCTGACAGCAGCAGGGAAGAACAGCGCTGGTACAGTGAGGTGACCGTCCTTGACGGAGACGCGCGTTTTTTGTACTTTTTTTTATAGTTGCCGTTTGCCCTGGTTTTCACCCCTCGGGGATTCACGCGCCCTTCTCTTTTCTCTCTCTCTCTCTCTCTTCCCCGCCTCCCCCCCCACCTTGCCGAAAAAAAGAAAAAAAGAGGCAGTTTGAACTGAAAAGGAAACAGATTTACGATGAAGGGAAAAATATCCAGCGCGCTCGCGAGCTGATGGCTGAGGAAGATACAGAGGACCACGATGACTCCGATTGTGAGTAACCTCAACTCATTAGCAAGGGTGGGGCGGGGGGGGTCGCGGGGGCGGGGGGCGGCGCTGGCCTCCCGGTATTATCGATGCGGAGATGCCGGCGTTGGACTGGGGTTGAAACACAGTAAGAAGTCTGACGACACCAGGTTAAAAGTCCAACCGATTTATTTGATAGTAAACCCACAAGCTTTCGGGGTTCGCCTCTTCGTCAGGTGAATGGAGAGTTCTGGCCTCAGGCAGAGCACAGACAGTTTACAGATTACTGATTAGAATGCGAATCCTTACACCTAACCTGCTGTTCAAGTCTCAAAGGTGCAGACAATGCGAGTGGAAGGAGCACTGATCGCAGGTTACAGAGATGTGTATTTGTCTGCGGACAGTACAGTGAGTGAGGTTTTGCAAACCCAGGCAAGTCACGGGGGGGGGGGGGTTACAGATAGTGCGACACGAACCCAAGGTCCCGGTTGAGGCCGTCCTCACGTGAGCTCAACCTCGAAAGCTAGTGAGTTCGCTATCAAATAAATCGGTTGGACTTAAACCTGGCGTTGTCAGACTTTTCCCTGGTGTTACTGCCAGACTGTTAGTCCAGGATTCGAATCCCGCCACAGCAGGTGGTTCTATCAAAATAGTATCCGGAATTAAGAACCTGCCGACGACCCGTTGTCGGAAAAATCCAGCCGCTTCCCTTTTAGGGAGGGAAATCTCACCCCGGTCTGGCCTACATGTGTCTCCAGAGCCAAGGCCAGTGTGGGTGACTCTCCACCGCCCCTCCAAAGGGGGCAACTAGGGATGGGCAATAAATGTTGGCCCAGCCAATGCCACCACATGCCCCACACGTGATTAAAGATAAAGCCACAGCCTAAAACTTTCACAGGATCTTCTCTCCCAGAACATTTCTGGGAGACTAATACTCCCAGAGAGAGAGAGAGAGAGGGAACAGAGAGAGAGAGAGACACCAGTCAGTGTACAGATATCTCCCTGAGAGAGAGAGAGACGTGACTGAGAGACACCAGACAGAGTACAGATATGTCCCTGAGAGAGAGAGAGAGAGGGAACAGAGAGAGGGGACAGAGAGAGAGAGAGACACCAGTCAGTGTGCAGATATCTCCCTGAGAGAGAGAGGGGACTGAGAGACACCAGTCAGTGTACAGATATCTCCCTGAGAGAGAGAGGCACTGAGAGACACCAGTCAGTGTACAGATATCTCCCTGAGAGAGAGAGGGGACTGAGAGACACCAGTCAGTGTACAGATATCTCCCTGAGAGCGAGAGGGGACTGAGAGACACCAGTCAGCGTACAGATATTTCCCTGAGAGAGAGAGAGAGAGGGGACTGAGAGACATCAGTCAGTGTACTGATATCTTCCCTGAGAGAGAGAGAGAGGGACTGAGAGACACCAGTCAGTGTACAGATATCTCCCTGAGAGAGAGAGAGGGGACTGAGAGACACCAGTCAGTGTACAGATATCTCCTTGAGAGAGAGAGAGGGGACTGAGAGACACCAGTCAGTGTACAGATATCTCCCTGAAAGAGAGAGAGGGGACTGAGAGACACCAGTCAGTGTACAGATATCTCCCTGAGAGAGAGTGGGGGGACTGAGAGACACCAGTCAGTGTACAGATATCTCCCTGAGAGAGAGAGGGGGGACTGAGAGACACCAGTCAGTGTACAGATATCTCCCTGAGAGAGAGAGGGGACTGAGAGACACCAGTCAGTGTAC